>NW_026732767.1:0-235000 GCF_028476545.2 Physella acuta
CTAAGAACATAGTTTTGTTGTTTTTAATGATATGCAAAGTGTTGAAACCGAGGCGAGCGCATCATCGACAACAACGGTAGCGATACAGGAGATAACTTTCATTATGGGGGTCTATGGGGGGGGGGGGGGGTGGGGGGTGTTCTAGCATAGACATTTTATTGAAAGTTGGGTTTCAACCTACATTAATATCAACTACACCAACTTTCAACATCTAAAACATCAACCTACTATCAAGAACTGCAACATAATAAAACATCTACAACAATAACTCTCAACATCTACTATAAAATATTCTATAAAATTAACTTAGTGCAACGTCTTTAACACAAACTTACTATCAACATTATCAACACCAACTTTCAACAGTTAAAAACATCAACCTACTACGAAGAACTATAACACTATAAACATCTATAACAAAAACTCTCAGCCAGAGTTTCTTCCAGGCATCTCTTCGCAGGGGCTCTGCCCCCTCCCCGAAAAAAAGTCTACCGCACCCCCCCCCCCCCCCCCCCCCTGATGTCCGGAGAAAAAAGTCTGGAAGAAACACTTCTCTCAGCATCTACTAAAAATATTCTATAAAAATCAACTTACTATCAACATCAACTTACTATTAATATTACCAAAACCAACTTTCAATATCCTCTATAAGTATAAGATATTCTATAACATCAACTTACTATCAACAACACTAACTTACTATCAACATTATCAACACCAACTTTCAACATATAGGCCTACTATAATATATTCTATAACATCAACTTACTATCAACATTATAAACGCCAACTTTCAACATCTACTATTAAATACTCCATAACATCAACTTACTATCAACATCAACAACACCAACTTACTATCAGGATCCAAGACAACATCCTTAGGGTAATTGATTTTAACCGACTCCTCACATGCCAGGCGATTCCTTCTCTTTTGTGTCGTACAGCGCCGCCCATTGTTTTAGTTAAACCAACCTCAGATTGCTAATGTTATTCTATTCGTATCAGAGGCGGAAGTATTCAGCGTAATGTTTGTTGTTTCCGAGTGTAATTTGTGTTCGAGGCTATTTAGTTTAACCTTTGGATGCTAGAGTTTGGCGCGGTTTTTTTTTTTATTCGCTTAATGTGTAGTATCTGACTTTGAAAACAAAGTTTAAATGTAGTTTGATTTCTAGGAGTATTTTATTACAATTCAAGATGGTTATATCTTATCAGTCTTTCTTATTGTATAGTAATTAGTATCTCTGCACTGATGTTTATATAATTATTATGGTATTATTGATTGAAATAATTTTCAGTGTTTTTTCGGGGGGGGGGGGGGGGGCGGACACTAGTCAAAGTGTATGTTTACTATATAAATTCCATCTCGTTCGTGGGGGGGGGGGGGCGGTAGACTTTCTTCGGGGGGGCTCTGCCCCCCCCCCCCCCCCCCATGCCTGAAGAGATGCCTGGAAGAAACTGATAATTTTTCGGGCATTTTTAATTTTGCGTACTGTTATGAAAACAGCATCGCTATCGTATGCTAAGAGAGTCCAGATTGTTGATATCTATCAAAAGTTTTTTTTTTTTTGAGTGGTCATTTTGAGGTTATTCATAAATATCACGCTTTTTTTTGACGATATTTATCTCCCCCTCCCTTCCTTCAATCACCCATCGTCACAAAAAACCAGACCCCTCAACACACACACACCCTAAAATGACGTCACACCTTAGCCTACAACCCCCCCCCCCCCCTTCAAATAGCAGTTGATTTTTTTCATAAAACATCGATTTATTTTTTTTTACTAAAATCTTGATTGAACTTCGTCAGCATAAAAAGTATTTTAATCAATTTTTATTATGATTAATTAAAACAAATTTCTAAAAATGCAAAAAGTGTGACGTAACACTATCTGAGCTCCTTCCCCCTCATTACGCACGTCACAAAATTACGGACCGCCTCCCTCCCCTACGAGTGTGACGTCATTTATGGACGCTTCCTTTCATCTCCATAATAGACGTGTATTTTTAAATACAACGTAATTTAAATTTTTAAATATTAGAAATGTGAAATGCAGAGAAATTAATACGTTTTGCATTTTAAGGTTAAATTTTTGTTTTTTAAATAACTATTCGAAATGCTACTTAGCGTTTCACTTTTGTAAGACAAACTTAATTTTTTTAATTAATTACTTAATCAGGACCAGGATTATAGCAAGACATGACGTAATATACTTAGGTCACAATGTCCAGATGCCATTCTGTGGGTGTGTCGTCGAAATCTGGTAGCCTAATTTTGACCTTTACCTGACCTTTGTCTGAATGTTGAGCGTGTGATGACTAGTCCCAGGATTCAAGGGCAGGGTTTTGTATTAGAGCAGTCCCAGCTCTATTTGGTACCTAGCATTAGTTGTTATGAAAAATCGCCAAACGTAACACCAATTCTTAAATCCGACGTTTTTTTTTAAATAGATATCTGAGGTATGTTAATTTAGATTCCTAGATTTAATAACAGTTCGGGAATGTGATGGAAATTCTTAGACAACCAACATATTGAATTAATTTACTTAATGAGCAATTATTAATCAACTTACCGCTGTTTTGGTCATTATTTACATCCAGTGGATAACCCCCGTCATTTTGTCGCCGGCACGTATACGACGTCAGCGTGACGTCACTTTCACGTTTTCTAGACATTTCACAACACCCCAATAGGACAACTTGACGTTTGAACTAGTTCTTACGACGACACAATACAGCAGACGGTTGATATATACCGCCATGGAAGAGCTTTGACGGAAACTCCTGGGGAAATGTATTCCTCCGCGTGTACTTGAATAAAACGAACGAGTGTTCTAGAGGCCTTGCGTGTTTTCAGTCATAGTCGTACCGGGTTTTAAAGGTATTTTAAAAAATCAACTTATTTTGAGGGCGCCACGTTTCTCAGATTGCACGTTTACGATGTGGAGTATAGTATGAATTGAGGTAAGGTCATTGAAAATAAATACTGCGCAAATGTAAAATATAATTTTAGCCATTGCATAAGTTAGCTATTCGTTTATTAAAAAATTTAAAAGTAAATAATCGTCTAACGAGCCATTGGGAAGAATAGATATAGCTCATATGTTTCTTGACGTCTGCATATGAAGGGAAGGTGTGGTCAGCACTTTGCTTAGCCGCCTTATTTTCCCTAACATGAGTTAGATACCCATCAGAGCTGGGTGGACTCAGGCACGTTCTATTGACTTGGACCCGGATTTGAACTCGAGACTTTCAGGTTAGCAGCCTACCATTAGGCCACGTCGTCTCATTCGTTTATGATTGTGAATAAAATGAACACGGAAATGACACTATCCAATCCATATAACGGCCCCTGTTTAAGGGTTGCTTTAAAACTGAACTTTTAAAGCTCAAGAAAAGTCTTGGTCTTTTAATAGACTTACTTGCTGTTGGGAGTGGGGTGTAAGTTACTGGTCAAGATAGGATCCAAGATTTGTGTACACCCACCCCCACGCCGCTCCCCCCTACCCAGAACTTGCTGTTGGCTTTAGGGGTATAAGTTGCTGGTCAAGATTGGATTTAAAGAAATCTGTACCCCCACACCACACCGCCCCCTCTTGAACAAAACACAATTGTTGTGTGTGGAAGAAGCTCGGTGATTTGCACCTACAGAAAATAGTTCCACTACCACGAGAAAGTCGGTTGCAGAAGTGGGAACTACTTTAAATAGACGGAGTAAGAAAAACTATTTGATCACGTTTTGCATAAGTCATTTAGGTCTGCCCTGCACTTTGCTCAAAAGGGGCGACGTCAATACAGGTTGTAATGTAATGGTGGTCTAGACACCATTGGCCCAGCTATGAGGCTATGGTAAAGTTCGGAGCTAGACTAGATCTAGAATCTCTCCCTACTTTTGGAATGTTAAGCTAGAGCTGACAGTAGCCTAGACCTACTGGTATTCATACAGTAGCGTAGCGAGGGGGGGAGGGGCGGGGGGGGGGGACACATGTCCCCGGGCGCCGACCTTAGGGGGCGCCAAAATGGGTTGGAAAAATAAATTGAAAGGTTGAGGGGGGTGAAAATCGAAAGTTTGAGGGGGGGGGGGTGCAAATCGAAATCGCGAGGGGTGGGGGGTGGGGGGGGGGGGTGCAAATCGAAAGTTTGAGGGGGGGGGGGTGCAAATCAAAATCTTGAGGGGGGGGTGCAAATCGAAAAGTTTGTCCCCGGGCGCCGGGAAGGGTCGCTACGCCTCTGTATTCATTCATACATTTACATTCGAGGCTTCAATCAACAAATGAAAAAACCAGCTAAATTCTAGTAATACTAGTAGTAGGCCTATAATTTTTAATATAAAATTAAATCTTCTATCGTAGCAAAACATACATTTGTATAATTAATTTCAGGCTCGAGATATAACACCTGATGACCTGGTGAAATGCCATGCAGAGTTTTACAGCAAACTGGACAAAGTGTCACAAGATGCTGCTATAGTAGCTATGCTTGATGCGGACACCACGAAAAGAGTGAATGATCAGAGGAAAAAAACAAGAAACACGACGATCAAATACTTTCTTTGTAGTCATGGAAACAAGCTGCAAGTTTGCCAGTCTTCTTTTTGTTCAGCGTTGTGTAAGTAAATAGCTTTACCTTCAGTGAGTTGGCTTGTTTGCTATATTGGATTTGCTCGTAATGCAGTTACTGTCAATAAAAAAGTGACTATTGTCCAGAGGTTTATCCGATTATGGAAGCTATCTTCTTTCAATGTTACAGTGGAATTATCTTAACAATACATGGTTAATATATCCACTTTTTAAGGGAAAAACTGGGATTCATTCAACACAAACGAGCCTAGAAAAAAGAACTGTGTAAAGGTGGCTAAAAAGACAGATGTTCTTCGTGTTCTTGAAGCCGTAGGAGTGAATGAGAGAATAAAGATGTCTTATGAGGCACTGCTATGTGATACTACTGAGGATGCTGCTCATTCTAACTCTGATGTAGATAGTGCATAGTTTGTCTGAATTATTTATTTTTTCTTGCTTCACTGATTTTATTTTACACTCATTTTTGTTTTCAAACTTTTTTTTTTTTCATTTCATACTATTTCTTTTACATTTTATGATTGTTGTATAAACTAATAAACTTTTTTACTTTCTCGTATATACGTAGTATAGAGAAAGTATTGTAATCGTGCAAAAAAAAAATCGAGATTTTTACAAATCTCGACGTTTTACACCTCACTGATACGGAAAAACATAATTTTGCAATCTTGTCCGTATGTCTGTGTGTCTGTGTGTGTGTGTGTCTGTGTGTGTGTGTGTGTAAACACGATTACTTGAGTACCGTTACAGCTAGGTTGATGAAATTTCATATATAAGTACTATATCAAAATCGTAGATCCGTATCAAATTTTGAGCGATTTCCGATAACTGGAAGTGGTACTTTTTCTACTTTGAATTTTTCAAAAGCCTATAACTTGAGTAATATTTAGGATAGATAAATGAAATTTCACATGTAAGTAAAAGATCTAAATCTCTACCTTCTGTCTAATTTTGAGTATTTTCCGTTGACAGGAAGTACTAATTTACGCTATTTCCGATTTCTCAAAAAACGCATGTAAATTTCTAAAGTACTAATAATATTGCGCACTATTATGCACATTTTGTTTTGGCGTTCGCTTGGTGCGCAATTCTTTTTTCTATGAGATTCTATTCTTTTTTTAAAAGTTTAATTAAAAATCGTGTCTATATTCCAAGTTATATAATAATATTCGAGAAAGTTTAGGGGGAGATAACTCCCGGATTATTTCTTTAGACTTTGTTAACACAGTACAGTAGAAAAGACAAGCTGTACTCTTCAAATTAAAGGCTCTCGTTAGAGACTTGCATCATTTTGAAAATTGTTCAAATAACTTAAATTACTCACTAAAAACACTTTAAAGTAACAGAAAAACATGGTACAATTGTAGTGAGATGATAACACTGGGAATATAAGTGGGTCTTAATAAATAATAAACTAAAATATTGGACATCAGATGTATTATCAGAAAAAAAAAATGGATATACAGCGTTTTGTAGCTTAACAAAAGCTGGATATACCTCATTTTGCAACGAAACGCAAATTTTGGGACAAAAAAAAAGCATCTTTTTATACAGGTACATTTAAAAACTATTCTAGTCCTATTTATATGAGGGTTATGGACCTAAATTGATAAACAGTTTTAGCATATTGTACAATGGCTTTGTGTAGGAGAAAAGTGCGATTTTCTCAAAACCCGAATTTTGGATATATTGCATTTTGAAAATCAACTCTTCATATATATATATATATATATATATATATATATATATATATATATATATATATATATATATATATATATATACATATATATATATATATATATATATATATACATATATATATATATATATATATATATATATATATACATATATATATATATATATTTATGTATATATATATATATATATATACATATATATATATATATTTATGTATATATATATATATATATATATATATATGTATATATATATATATATATATATGTATATATATATATATAGATGTAACTGGGGTAGGCCTAACTACCAGTTACAAATGATAACGAACGAGAAGCCGCGACGCAGTATGAAATCTGACGCAACCATAACAGGTGGCTTATTGGATCGGTCTGATAACAATCTCAAAGGCAACGCGTGCTATTTTGGGAAACGGTACGAGAAGTTTCAGACGAGCTGTCAACTTTGATGGATGGGACGCAGATGTTTTAGTGAATCGGACGGTACGTCAGAAACTGCGACAGTAGTATTCGGATACATCGATTACAAGTATCGATTACGGAAATGGAGACAAGTACGACTACGATTTCAAGGCATAAATAGGAGGGGACGGCAGAACTCGTTCTCTCTCTTCCCGTTTCGAGGCTCTTACCTCTTTCATCGCTCGCTTAGATCAGTCAGTCTGTGTGACTATGTCAAGTCGGTTATAGAACGGGTTAGCCGTATTGTGTTAAGGAGGATTATAGACATGTGGATTCAGTTATATGAAGCCTAGTGAAGGACTGTTAGGGGTCAGTTGATTCAGACTATTATTGAGAAGCATTCCTGTTGATTTATTGTGTTATTATGAAGCATTTCTTGATTCATGTAATAAAGGATCAATAGCGAACCTGCATCTTGAGTATCTATACTGTGGTCAATGTTGTCTAGAATGAGTGGTTAAACTCGTTAACACGTGGCACTACAGGCAATTAGGTCTCATTACATGTGGCGTTGCGAGCATGGTAACTGTTGGCTCGTTACAATTGGCGTTGTCGGCAGGATAAATGTTCGCTCGTCACAATTGGCGCTGCGATCAGGATGAATTCAACTAGACTTGCCGTTTAAGGCACCTATAGTCAACCTTGTGCATAACTGTGTTTAGTGTGTGTGTGAATTCGGACATTCAGGAACTGTGAAAATTGAGGAACGAGGAAAAATTTTTCATACACACACGGTAAGAAAGAACTCTTTTTTTTTAGTACTTAAGGAAGAAAATGTCTACTCTGGACGAGAAGCAGACCCATATAGTGGTCCTACCCAGAGAGTCCCATATTAACAAATTCTACGGGGACGGAGATCCAACTTTAACCAACAGGTTCAGTGAAGAGGTCAAAGCGGCCTGGGCCTCGAGACATATGTCACCAGAGGAAAGATTAAGACTGCTGATGGGCAGTATAGGTGAAACGGTTAGGGCAGAGGTTAAGTGCCACGATAGGACCGTCCAATCAGATCCAGATAAGGTGCTAGATCTGATTATGGAGACCTTTGGGGAGAGACGGTCGGGAGTGCAACTGCTATCGGGATTCGTGGGCTTAAAGCAGAGAATGGCGGAGAGTGTGATGGAGTACTCACACAGGATGAACAGGGCCTTTGATTTGGTAAAGGGCAAATCACCGGACATTGATGTACGCCTACTGAGGGACCATTTCATCGAGGGGCTAGCAACCCCGATCTTAAGGAGAGAGTTGAAGGAGGAGGTCCACAGAGACCAGCAGTTGACCTTCCTTCAGGTCAGGAACTCAGCGATCCGCAGGTCCGAGGATGAGGACCAATCGAACTGTTCGGTGGACAAAGTCTCTGTGCCTGAACAGAGACAATCCCCACCCACAGGGGCCGACACGATGGAGACCATGATGGCTCAACTGTTGGCCCACCTAGAGAAGGTTGACCAACGCTTGAAGTGGTTGGAAAGCAGGTCAACAGCTGAGAATCAGGAAAAGAACGGTACAAAACAGGGACGGGTTGGACGGCCGCGTCCTGCCAAGCCATCACTCCAATGGACGGCAGACGGTCGACCAATTTGTTTGTCCTGTTCACAACCCGGACATATGGCACGGTATTGTCCGGTGAAACGATCGCCCTCTGTAAGGCAGGTCAAGGCTACAGAGCGGCGAGGTTATGGCGTAAGAAACAAAAGGAAACAAACAATGAAAGAGTCTCAAACAAGACTCGAAGGGCAATTATCAGATAGTGGAAAAATGAACTGTGAAATGAACTTGAATGTTGAAAAGTTTCAAGTGAACAATTTGTTGGCTAAGAAAAATGATGATAAGGAAGAAATGGGTAGACTTAAGAATGAGATCTCAATGTTAACCAGGAAACTGGATAGGGAAAGTTCATGCAAATTAAAAGCACAGGAGAAATGTTCATCTTTAGAGCGTCTGTTATCGGAAGAAGTAAATAAAAATAGTAGACAACAGAACAGTGTTGGCAAACTAGAAAAATTATCCGATATTGAAAAAGAACTTCAAATTACAGCAAGGCTGGGATCCATCGAACAGCGATGGGCAGCAGAATTGGCACTCGTTGACCTAGAGAGAAAACATCGCCCGGGGCGGTCCAATGGCAATGCGGACGCCTTATCAAGGAATCCTTACGAGAGACCGGGCGATGAGGAAGAAACACTGACAGGAATATGTGAGGTCAGAGCGTCAACAGATATCCCTCATGGGGTACAAGTGATGCAGAACGGGCAGACCGGGGTGGAGCACATATCCACAGAGCCCGAACATATGGACAATAGTGATTTTAATTGCCTTAATCACCAAAAGATAAGAGATGCCCAGAGAACGGATAGTGGCTTACAACCGCTATTGAAATACGTCCAGGAACAAAAATTCCCAGGAAGAAGGGAAAGAGAACAATTTGGTCGAGAAACAAAGAAAATACTGAGTCAGTGGGACCGTCTCAGTATAGAGGATGGTGTTCTCATACGGAGAATTCATGACCAAATTGATGGGACAATACACCAGGTGGTGGTGCCTGGACAGTTAAGAGAAGAAGTGCTAAGGTTGGCACATGACAGGGCAGGACACCAGGGTCAGGACAGGACGCACAAAATATTACGACGGAGGTGTTACTGGCCCAATATGGAAATGGAGGTCAAACGCCATTGTGAGGCTTGTGTGAGGTGTCAGCATGCGAAAATGCCAGTTGTCAAAATGAGACAGCCATCAGGACACCTACTAGCGACAAAACCACTAGAGATTGTGGCTATGGACTTTACGTCGTTGGAGCAATCATCGGATGGGACGGAACATGTGTTGGTAATGACTGATGTATTCACCAAATGGACTGTGGCGGTGCCCACACGAGATCAGACTGCCAAAACAGTGGCAAAGGTCTTATTAGAACATTGGTTCATCAAATATGGCATACCAAGACAATTACACTCTGACCAAGGAAGGGCTTTCGAGTCAGAAGTAATTAACCAACTGTGCAGCCACTACGGGATCAACAAATCTAGAACAACCACATTTAATCCGAAGGGAAACGGACAGTGTGAACGGTTCAACCGCAGCATGCATGATTTGCTGCGTACGCTAGAACCTGAACAGAAAAAACGTTTGCCTGATTTTCTCCCAGAGTTGGTATATCTATACAACTGCACACCCCATGCCACAACCGGCTTTACGCCATACATGTTGCTGTTCGGACGAGAGGCTCGACTCCCTCTTGATTTGTTCCTAGGAAATAGGGAGAGTATGACTGGCTCATACACCGCACTGGAATATGTGAATGAACATATGAGAAGAATTAGAGAAATGTACAGGGTAGTACAGGAAAGACTAGAACATGAATCTCGGCGAAGGGAACCGCCGATACAGACGAAGGACCCGCCACTCAAACTGAATGACAGGGTATTACTGCGTAGCCACCCGTTAGGCAGAAACAAAATCCACGATCTCTGGGGACAGGAGATATGGCAAGTCGTGGAGATGCCTAAAGCAGCAGGTGGCCCCTTTAAGATAAGACCCATCGATCACGCCAAACCGGATCGGTGGGCGAATATTGCTCAATTAAAGAAATATTGGAATAGGCAAGAAGAGCAGTTACACACAGAGAAACCCAAGACAATTAGGGAACCGGAAGTTATAACGGAAAGTCACATACCCATTCCGGAACCATATCACCATCAACAGAACAACCGCGATACGCAAGGGGAGGATACCGGCAACAATGAGGATCCCGGTCCCTCCAGAAGCAGAGAGACAGTAGACCATCAGATAAGTGGTCCGCGGAGAAGTTTAAGGAACAGAAGGAATACGAAATTTTTTGTCAGCAACCATCAATTCTTTCAGGGTCGCGCTGGTATGAAAACAGACTGTTCAAAGAGCTATAGAAGTGAACTGGTGAAGGCACCAAATGGAAAGGGTGGATGTGAATTCTAGAACTGTTTTGTGTCTCAGGAAGATGATGTAGACACAGTTGATATGTGAAATAGGTATAACTGTCAATCGTATACGAATGGAACGTCGTGGACAGTGAGTGGAACAATAAATTTTTTTTTACGATGATGCGATGGACATTTAGGAAGTGCACCTGCCAGGCGTTGTTTGTGGTTGAAAACACACAAAAAAAGCAGGGGTGGATGTAACTGGGGTAGGCCTAACTACCAGTTACAAATGATAACGAACGAGAAGCCGCGACGCAGTATGAAATCTGACGCAACCATAACAGGTGGCTTATTGGATCGGTCTGATAACAATCTCAAAGGCAACGCGTGCTATTTTGGGAAACGGTACGAGAAGTTTCAGACGAGCTGTCAACTTTGATGGATGGGACGCAGATGTTTTAGTGAATCGGACGGTACGTCAGAAACTGCGACAGTAGTATTCGGATACATCGATTACAAGTATCGATTACGGAAATGGAGACAAGTACGACTACGATTTCAAGGCATAAATAGGAGGGGACGGCAGAACTCGTTCTCTCTCTTCCCGTTTCGAGGCTCTTACCTCTTTCATCGCTCGCTTAGATCAGTCAGTCTGTGTGACTATGTCAAGTCGGTTATAGAACGGGTTAGCCGTATTGTGTTAAGGAGGATTATAGACATGTGGATTCAGTTATATGAAGCCTAGTGAAGGACTGTTAGGGGTCAGTTGATTCAGACTATTATTGAGAAGCATTCCTGTTGATTTATTGTGTTATTATGAAGCATTTCTTGATTCATGTAATAAAGGATCAATAGCGAACCTGCATCTTGAGTATCTATACTGTGGTCAATGTTGTCTAGAATGAGTGGTTAAACTCGTTAACACGTGGCACTACAGGCAATTAGGTCTCATTACATGTGGCGTTGCGAGCATGGTAACTGTTGGCTCGTTACAATTGGCGTTGTCGGCAGGATAAATGTTCGCTCGTCACATATATATATATATATATATATATATATATATATATATATATATATATATATATATATATATATATATATATATATATATATATATATATATATATATATATATATATATATATATATATATATACGAGGGCTCAAAACTTAAGCCTTCATACCTTCAATCAAATAGGAAGGAGCCGCCAAAGCGTTGTTTAATTAACCTCACAAAAAAAAATAATCTGGGATCTAAAGGGAAGCAACACATTTAAATCACTTATTTTATAGTCAATAGTGCAGTCCCTTTAATTCTCTTTCGACCTTCTTCTTCGTTCTTAATTTTGAATATGGTGGAGGATTCAGACAACAAGTCCAACTTCGTGGACAAACCGGACTGTGGTCTCCAGTTTGTCAGGTGCCCCGTCAGGTATAATGTTGAGAACAACAATCTGTACTTTATACGCAAACAACTTAAATGTCTACTTTCGTTTTCATAATACCATGACAACTCCTTTATCTTTATGGATCTAGTCACCTTCCATTGTTTATTAAAACAAAATACAGCAGTGTTTCTCCACGGGGCATCGTCCCTTAGTCTTTGTCATTGGCTACACTCAGAGGCGTAGCGACCCCTCCCGGCGCCCGGGGACAAACTTTCGATTTGGCGCCCCCCCCCCCTATATTTTTTATATTTATAATTCAAAATAGCAGCTAAAATGAGCTTATTTTGGCGCCCCTAGGGTCGGCGCCCGGGGACATATGTCCCCCCCCCCCTCGCTACGCTACTGACTCCACTACAATCACAGCTACCTGTAGCTAACAAAGCATTACAAACACCTCGCTGAAGGGACGCGTCAAACCGTAGCTTCTATGTGTCCCGACACACGACACACGGCGCGCATGCGCTAATGACAACACATTTACACGCTGGTGGTGATGATGATGTCCACGGCCCATTGTCTCCGGCCCGGGCCCGGGTCCAACAGGGGAAACAGATAGCTCTGTTTGTGTCACGTGATGAGGGCAACAAGTGGCCCGGGTGCTGGCTCGGCGGAATATTCTAGATGGAATCGTTAAACTGTTGAAATAACCCATTGTAAAGCTGAGTCGGCAGTTTGTTAGACTAAGGTTATTTACAGGGGAGGTTCATTGTGGGGGGAGGGGGGGGGGGGGAGAAAAGGGGGAGAGGAGGAATATCCACTTTTGATTTTTAAAACGCTTATCCATATAGGCCTACATAATCTCGTAATCACTTTTTACTTTCTCGTATATACGAAGTATAGAGAAAGTATTGTAATCGTGCAAAAAAAAAACATAATCGAGATTTGTAAAAATCTCGACGTTTTACACCTCACTGATACGGAAAAACATAATTTTGCAATCTTGTCCGTATGTCTGTGTGTCTGTCTGTCTGTCTGTCATATGTACCCCCTGCCCCCCGGTCGCTACGCCTCTGGCTACACTAAAATAACTGACACCCTCATTAGCGACACTGACCTGACACAGATGTCACAAAAAAAAACTCACAATGACAATATATTGACCTAACAATGACCTAACAATGACCTATTACTAGTCTGCTACAGCAATGACCTGAAATGGACAAAAGATGGGAGGGGGGGGGGGGAACATGGGACGAGGAGAAGCAAACCAAATATCTTTTCGGCGTCGGAATCAATCAAAAAACCTCTCCAACAAGATACAAACGCTGTTACAATAATGGGTGGGGTCATTGCTTTATGCTATTCTCATACCCAATTTTTTTTTAAATCGACGAAAACATTTTAGGTTTTGTCTAAAGTCCGTTTAAAATATCTCAATACATGTTCGTTAGAAGACCTTCTGTGATGTATGAGGTCAGCAAATATAAGACCTACTGTCCTCTTACCAATCTACCATTTTGAATAGAAGACCTACACGTTTTATAAATTAAAAAGAAAATAAATCTGCATTTTATAACATAGCTTTATTCCAATACTTCCCCATATAAGACAATAAAGTATAAACCACCCGTTTATAACCTTTGTGTAATAAACGTGCATAGAATAAAATCGTACTCACCCCATATGTGTTGAATGTCGTCATCTATGCACACTGTGTACCTCTTGAATCGCCTGGAGTGAAATCTGGGTGGCCTTGAGATGGGAGACGAAGGTGAAACCTTCTCCGAATACCGGCCTGAACTCGAACATAGCAGCGCAGAGGGTGACATTTGAAAATATGGGAGGTAATAGATGGATGATGTTTTATGACATGGGAAATAACCTCTAGTTTGATGATTTTGTTATGTTTTCTTCAAATTGTTGAATTGTTATCCATTTTTGTCGTGTTTGATAATTCTGAGAAAATACAAAATAGATTTTATTTAAACATTTTACTAAAAACAGGAACATTTTCTTATGTGCAAAAAATGCTTGATCAGATTTTAACACAAAATGCACAAAAAAGAGAACGTTAGATACGAAATAATAGTCGGGTATTTAAATATTTATTTGCAGAACATACAAGGTATTGGGTAATAATAATTATTGGTGACCATCTTATTTTCACATAAACCTTTTTTTATCCGGTAAACAACCCAACTCAAAAAAATTACGGATTTTTTTATTTTACATAAACACTCACACAATCGAAATTCTAACCATCGTCCATGCACTTCACAAAGGCAGTTTTGTCTCAAAATTCGCTTGTTAAGTTTTGAAAAAAAAATGCTTATACTTCTCAGTAAATGAATTTTTTCCATTAGATATATTTGTAATAGCTGGTAAATCATGTATTCGAGAAGGCTATTCAAGTTTTAAATACCCCAAGTGGTGTTGGTCAAGAATGCTTCATGGAAAAACCCATAATTCTTAATGAAGCAAAAAGTCCCGAGTTTTTCTGACAGACTGAAAAAGCATCAATTTCTTCATAGTATTGCAATAAATTTCAGTTACTGTAATTATTATATTAATTTGTTATTATACGTCAGAGAGATTTGGAAGACTTTTTGTGTAATAACAACATTAATGGCTAGTGCCGATAGACCTGCTGGAGACCCAGCTGCTAGTCAAAAGTATTCTAATAGTCATGCTCAGTGGCGTCGCAAGGTCGGGTGTCACCCGGTGCGGCATCACTTGGTGTCACCCCCCCCCCCCCCAAAGGAAAATGGTGTAGGCTATATATATATATATATATATATATATATATATATATATATATATATATATATATATATATATATATATATATATATATATATATATATATATGTATATATTTATGCCCATAGGCCTATATAAATATAGTTTGTAATTGGTATCATCCCCTCCCCTCCAATTTTGCACACACATTATTTTAATCCACCTATTAATTCAAGTGGAAAAAATCATCCTTTACGTAGTAAATTATTATATATAGTGTCACCCCACAGCGGTCATTGATTGAAAATACTCTAAATAATCATTCATTAAACTGACAAAAAGCACATTTCTTCTATATATTTTGCAATTTTTTGGTCTTGGTGTCACCCCCTAAATGGTGTCACCCGGTGCGATCCACACACCCCGCCCCCGCCTCTCGACGCCTCTGGTCATGCTTGTTATGAAGTCATCAGTGTAGTTTGTACTACACTAGACGTCGTTGATGACTGCAGTTAGAGGTTATACAGTTGTGTGCCGAACTAGAAACATCAACAGCAGATTACTCCATTACTTAAACACCAACACCATCTCAGCTCAACAACTTTAATAGAATGGATGGTTGATACTAAACACTCAATGATAGTTTGGACGTGCAGATGTTTGGTATTTCACGTCCGACAGTTTCAATGCGGCAGATCTTAACAACACAGAACAACACGGACCCTACACACTGGAGTTCTCCATACACCAGAAAGACAAAGTCAACGCCATCCTCAGATGGGTCCCGCCTACCCTTGGTAACAAAACAATCTTTAAAACACTTAGAACAATAAGCAAAACAGAACCCACAATCACCGCAATCCCATCTACAGACAACCGTGAATTCACCATCTACAATGACAACCTACAATACATCCCACACTACATTAAAATCACGTCCAAAGACACAACAATAAACATTTGAATCGCAATACCGGGCAGACATGCGGGTCAAACAAACACTGGACAAACCATTGTCAGGCACCAAACCAAGAATCACCGCAACCCAGTGGCGTAGGCAGGGGGGGTTAGGGGGAGTCATAACCCCCCCCCCCATAGGCCCCTCGGTATATAGAAAAAAGTATGAGGGGGGGTGCAAATCGAAAGTTTGAGGGGGGTGCAAATCGAAAGTTTGGGGGGCGGGTGCAAATCGAAAGTTTGAGGGGGGGTGCAAATAGAAAGTTTGAGGGGGGGGGGGTGCAAATCGAAAGTTTGAGGGGGGGGGTGCAAATCGAAAGTTTGTCCCCGGGTAAAAATTGGAACCCCCCCCCCCCCCCTTGAGACGATCCTGGCTACGCCACTGCCGCAACCATTAAAGTAACAGCTTCAAAGTGCTCACTTAGAATTGTGAACTATCAACATAAACAGTATATAGTAAATAGGCCAGTATTATAATACAAACGGCGTTTTCGGGAAAGTAAAATCGGCTGGGCATTGTGCTGACCACACTATCCCTTCATATGCCGAGGTCACAGTAACGTGTGACCTCTACTTCACCTGTCTCCTGGGCCGCCAGATCCCAAAGGCACTTAACTAATGTTTATACTTGTCTGACAACAAACCCATGAATACACTACCAGCTGTCCTGAATGAAGAAACACCACTCCCAGACCACCCCACAGTGGAGAAGCGACACAGCTATGTCGCACCCGTTTACAAGTGGTAGTTCAATAAGAAATTCTGAAAATACACCGCGATTCTTCAAAACATAGCTTCGCTACTATATCGTCCCCTACATCATATCCCCCCTCCCTACACCAACGATCCTAATATGCTATACCCTCCCTCCACTCTATTCTTTCAGCCAATCTTACTCCGTAAATTTCAATGAGTTCTAAAGGCATGGTGTAGGACCTTTCACATGGTGTGTAGTCAGCTCTTTCATGAAGTATGGCATCAAGCATTCAAAAGTTCTAAAACTGAGAGCGTCGAAAATATCATGTACCGTAGGTTAGCAGTTCTACACCCCCACACCGCTCTTTTCAAACTCCTCCCCTCCCCTTCTTCACAACCCTGCCTTTCACTGACTCAAGATAAACCATCACACGTCGTTAAAAGAAACAAATCTCTATAATAAACGTACGGCTAAGATCCGTCTAAGCTCATAAGCCTTACCCTCCTTACGCCTACACCAGCTGTAACCCTAAACTCAACTGTTACATGAACCTTAACTACCGTCTCACTTTAAGGCGACACGGGTATCACGTGATTATATTTTGTCAATGCGAAGCTAATCTCTAAGCTATTCGACTAGTAAAAAAATTATTAGTCAAGTAACCCGGGTACGATTAGGAACCGGAGACATATTAAATAACACGAACATATTTTATTACGTGAAAACAAAAGGTTACTAGATCACTACAATATAATTTATTAGTACAGATAACTAATACATTCATTCATGTTGAGTTATAAATGAAGAAATATGATAAGAAATTGAGCTTAACACCCATATATATATATATATATATATATATATATATATATATATATATATATATATATATATATATATATATATATATATATATATATATATATATATATATATCCTGATCCTATATATCTAGATCTATCAATATATCTACTTTAGAAGGATTCCTCACACAGCATTGTTTGATTGATGAAAAAAAATCCTTCGATAGTGTAGCGATATTGTTATTGGTGTAACAATAACTTTATACGCGTAACAATAAGACTTAACGTGAGATTAACTTGTAACATGAGTTACTCGCAGTGTGCCCGCTACAGTAAAGCACGCTGGCTTTATCTTGTTTCAGGGGGGGGGGGGGCGAGACTAAATGTTCCCGGTTGCGGACATAGATAAAATTATATATTATCCATATAAGTTCCATTTCGTTTCGGGGTTGGGGGGAGGGAACTCTCTTTAGGTCGGCGGGTGCGGAGCCCTCCCCCCCCCCCCCCTTCCCCCAACCCAAAGAGATGCCTGGAAGAAACTACAGACACCCTGTTACACCACAGTCATCAGCGGACCTTAGTAAATCCCTGCTTAAGCTTACACAGATAGTAGCAAAAACCTCCGTATAGCAGTACACACTATACATCAACCAACTCTATACGGAAATAGACTCTCAATAGCATAAGACTTTATATGGCATAAAGCTCTCAACAGCACTACACTCTATACAGCCTTATGTCCTCGTGGCATGGTCTACCTTGGTTCAAATACCTTGAAACGATTAGCCACTTTGAACCCATTATCCTGTATTGTAAAACGTATTGTAATTTTTTGTTTATCGGCCGCCGTGACAAAATCAATAGCGTGTATCGTCGTGTGTAGTGTCACGTGGGACACACAACAAGAAGAGCACACATCAACATAAAGAGCATACAATATCACACAATAACAACAATATAAAGAGCATACAATAAAATCACACAATAACAATAACATAAAGAGCATACAATTAAATCACACAATAACAATAACATAAAGAGCATACAATTAAATCACACAATAACAACAACATAAAGAGCATACAACAAAATCACACAATAACAACAATATAAAGAGCATACAACAAAATCACACAATAACAACAATATAAAGAGTATACAACAAAATCATACAACAACAAAATAAAAAGCATATAACAAGATCACACTAACAACGTAAAGAGTATACAAGATCAAACAATAACAACAACATAAAGAGCATGTAAGATCAAAACAATAACAACATAAAGGCATACAACAAGATCACACAATTTAAAAAATTGTAAAAAGCAAACAAGAGGATCATTCATTAATAGAAACATTAAGAGCAAACAACAAAAATCATACATTAACAGCAACATAAAGAGCATACAACAAAATTACACAATAAAAACAGAAAGATCAAACACCAAGAACACACGGAACAGAAGGTCGTTTTCGAGTCTAGTTTACAGCTATAAATAGCCTACATTTACCCTGAACCAAATCTTCGCCATATCCCTTGACCTAACTCTAACCCTACCCATAATCCTCCTCCTTAAGCCGACAGCGATACAGGCAGTAAAATAACTCATAACAAAACTCCATTTTCCTTGCTCCTTGTAAAAACAACTACCAATAGTATATTTAATCTTTCATATACGCAACCAAATTCTTATGCTAAATAAGAAAAACGATCAAGCAAATATAAAGATAAAAACATGTAAATTTATGTTGACATTTTTTTAGTGATATTTCCTGATCCAAAAAAGAATGAAACATAAAACCTCACCTGTTTATAAACATCAGAAGTTATTTCACTACATTTCATCTCCTGTACAAACCCTAATTTTCTAAAAATTCCATTTCTTTACCGCACCAAACACCCAGCTTATAATCAACACATGTAAGGCCGATAACTAGCCCTTTACAACTTGAGTTATAAAAAGCCTTAATATTTTTTTTTAGCGTGTGTACCTGGAATCGTCGATACCTTATCAGCCGGGTCGACGTGTGTTAAGTTTGTTTAGTACAAGCGATGGTTGTAATTTTTTGTGCTCTTGGCTTAAAATTTGAACAAGGATTTTGATAACAATTGTTATGTATCATTTTTTAAGCTATTGGTTTATTCGGTATTCTCAGTTATATGAATGGTGGTTATTTGTTATAAAATTTAGCTGTAAACTTGTTACTTTAGCTTAAACATACTTGATAGGGATATTAGATCTAGTTATATTGCTATGGGGTCATCCATAAATGACGTCACGCTTTTTTGACGATTTTTACCTCTCCCCCTCCCTTCCGTCACACATCGTCACAAAAAGCCAGCCCCCCCCCCCCTAAAATGACGTCACACCTCAGCCTACACCCCCCCCCCCTCAAAATTGCTGTTGAATTTATATTAAAACATCGATATATTTTTCCAAAATCTTGTCTTAACTCTGTCAACATAGAGTATTTTGATCAATCCCTATTACAATTTATTAAAACCGTTTTCTAAAACACGAAATAACCGCTAAAACTCGTTTCTTAACATTGCTTTTTTATAATGCAAAAGTGTGACATCACATTATCTGAACCCCCCCCTCCCCCTCATCACACAACGTCACAAAATTACGGACCCCCCTCCCCTCTACGAGTGTGACGTCATTTATGGACGACCCCTATGCATTTAATCTGTTGACTTGTGTAAAACAAAACACGCAACAAATTTACGTTTTGGATGTAGATAGTGCCGGCGCCTGGTTATTTAGCGCCCTAGGCAAAACTTATGAAAAGCGCCCCCCGCAATTTTTTTCGTGCCCCCTTATTATCAGAGGCGTAGCGACCCTTCCCGGCGCCCGGGGACAAACTTTCGATTTGCACCCTCCCACCCCCTCAAACTTTCAATTTGTTTTTCCAACCCATTTTGGCGCCCCCTACGGACAGCGCCCTAGGCGACCGCCTAGTTCGCCTTATAGGTAGCGCCGGCCCTGGATGTAGATGTATTGTAAACTTGTTAAATTTGTCCAATGATAGGAACCATACCTAGTCTTTATTGTCATAGATTTTAGCTAATGATTTGTGTAACATTTTAAAAAAACCAATACCAAATGTTATGTTATCGTTATATCCAAGTGATTCAGCGTGTTTGTTGTTTTTGTTTTTTTTAGATGTAATGACGTGTGATGGTTCAGTGCAGAGGTGTAGCGACCCCTCCCGGCGCCCGGGGACAAACTTTCAATTTGCCCCCCCCCCCCATATATTTATATATTTATAATTCAAAATAGCAGCTAAAACTAGCTTATTTTGGCGCCCCAATTGTCGGCGCCCGGGGACATATGTACCCCCCCCCCCCGTCGCTACGCCTCTGGTCCAGTGTTAGACCCAGTGTCAGCTTGACCTTACTGCAGCCAGCACCCCCCGCCCACCCCTCTACCATTCTTTCCCAATTTTTTTTTGTTGTTTTTTGCAGCTATGACCGAATATACGTTGTGGTCGAGTGGCAAGAGTAATAGCCCATCGTCGATCCCACCCAGCTCTGATGGGATTCGAACCTGAGAAAGTAAAGAGGGCTATGGGATCGTGCTGACCACAAAATTACCTCATATGCAGGGGTTTGGGGGGGGGGGGGGCGGGACAGGTGTCTTTATCATAATGGACCACCGCTTCCAAAACATTGTACTTGAATTGTTAATATATATTATAGATTCTAATTAGTGTTATAATAGAATTGTGGCATAATTGGCCTACTTAATTAATAGTGACATGTTATATTTAATTGTGAAATAATATTAAGAAAATTGATTGAGTTATAAAAAAATATGATATAATAAAATGTTTTGTTATATTATAAAAAGGGTTGCGGTATGGGTCTAACACTCCCTGTTATCCGTTATTGGGGTTCAGCTAGGGGCCACAGGCAGGCCTATATCCCGTCCCTGTGTTTTCACTAAAAATAATCCTGCAAGCCGTCATTTCTTTGTTTCGGTCTAAGGCAGTATAGTGAGTATACACACCCCTAACGATAATCTAAAACCTAATCCTCACTCGTATTTGTTAACATAACCCTTAACACTACGGCAGAGGACATGTTAGCCAAAATACACCTGTAAAACAGAGTGAAAACAGAACTGTAGTGTAGAGATGTTGTGTGCACTGACCCGTAAAGCACACCACAGTACAGAATTGTTTTACCGGATGTTTATTAAATCTTACACCGGGTGGTGACCTTTGCCCTATATACCTCACTTAGTATGGCGGCTCCTTTCAAATAGAGAGTAAAGTTAGTGGATTGAGGGGAAATTGGGAGGGGGTGGGTGAGAGTTAATTCGCCCCGGGAGGAAGTAGAATGAAGAGTTAGTTGCTGATTTATGAGGACGTCATACTCACCCGTTTCCATGTATTAAAAATAGATTTTTAAAAAAAAGGTCAACACTACTTTGTACATTATCGTATACGGAGTAGGGCACATACTGTAATCGTGCTTAAAATATCGACGTTTCCCTTGTACGAAAGAAAAACAGTGTAGCAATATTGCCTTTGTGTGCATACGATACCATTAGTGCCATCAGTGAAGTAGACCAAATTTCATATAAGTTAGTCAAGTTAGTGTCAATCAACTTTATAAACGGTTTCCGATAACCGGAAGTAATAGGCCACTTTCCTTCTTCAAGTGTTTCTCAAAAGACGTTCAGAATTTGATAATTTTAAATCAAATTCTCTAAAGGATTATAAACTTTTTTTCAACTGGAAATATTGATTTTATTAGTCTGAGCATTTTTAATTTTATAGACCGATTCAATTGGAAGGGTCACCCCATGATCCCAGCCAGAGGCGTAGCGAGGGGGGGGGGTGGGGTGCGGAGCGCACCGGGTGACACCATTTAGGGGGGGGGGGGTGACACCAAGGCAAAAAATAGCAAAATATATCGAGAAAAACTTGAGGGGGGGGGGGGGTGCAAATCGAAAGTTTGAGGGGGGGGGGGGGGTGCAAATCGAAAGTTTGAGGGGGGTGGAAATCGAAAATTTGAAAGTTTGTCCCCGGGAAGGGTCGCTACGCCTCTGGGGGGTGACACCATTAAGTGCCGCACCGGATGACACCCGACCTCGCTACGCCACTGATCCCAGCACTTACTGTTACTGCCTAGATCTTTACGAATAGGCTACTGTTTATATACGTGAAATTTTAGTGGAGCTCACTTCAGCTTTATTTATTTTATAAGTGTTAGAACTATTTAAAGTGACGTTTTTCATGCTCATTGCAAAATGAAAGAATAAAAATTAAATTTTCATAGTCATACATCAACAGTCAACTCTATGTATAAAGATACGAGCTTAACATTTGACATGAGTAAGAGTAAATCCATAGTAAAACAATTCAACCACAAAATAAATTGATTTAAGTAAGCAACAAAGAGAAATTACCTGAAATCTGATTATTTTTCCACACAACAATTCAAGAAAAATCCTCACTATCTTCTGTTCTCTGGTCTAAATAATAAATAAAGCTGACACTTGATTTGTTGATCTTACACATACGAGAAACAACTATTCATATGGTACAGTTCCGTAAATATAACGTTTACTAACGCTTGACTTACTTTATTGATATATTGTTTAACTGTTTACCTGTACTTAGCAATACACACTTTTAGTCTATAGATTATAGTCGCTACCCTACACAGAACACGCCATGTTTTTCTAGATAACTAAGTTTATTTGATTTTAAACGTTAACCCAGTATGGCTAGAAAGGGGTGAACCTTGACCTATAACCTAAAGAAATAATCGATAAATTTAGCGATAATAGAAGCTATTTTGAAAAAGTAGGTCACGCTAAAAAATGTTAGTGCTAGATCTAGTTTAGAATAACATTGCGTTGTACGTCGTTGGCAAAATTGATTTATACTCAAAGCATGTCAAGTTTATTTTTACACCTGATTGATTTATGTCGACAAACTGAACTCTCTAGCTGCTTCTGATCGATAATGACATGTGACAGATGTTGTATAATATTGTTGTTTATAATTATTGATCAACGATCACGTGATTAAAATTTATTTTAGTCCAACGGCTAAACGCGATTGGAAACTTTGTTTACAATCCGCTCGAGTCGGTTTTGTCAATAGTGACGTATCAAAACGAATCACAAACCTTACTCAAGCCAGATCTAACTATTATTCACCTCCTAACCCAAACCTTCGCCCTATATATAATACAATACCTAACATTAACGTTACACTCTAGCCTTACAATGAAAAGGGATAAAAACTAGATATTGTATTCTCCAAAGTAGAATCTAGGTTTTAAATATATCCTGGTAAAAGATATAGATCTAATTTTAAAAAAATAAAAATAACTTCACATTATAAGTTATAGTTATATATAATATATAGATCTACATACCAAAACATAAGAGCAGAAGATTTTTAATCGAAGTAATTGATTAAGTAATGATAGCCAACTACGGTATTCTAGTCTAAACTGAGGAGGAAAAAAAAAGATGACAAAACTAAATATGCACCGTTCACACAGTCACTACACACGCTGCACGCTAACATGCCCTGTTTTACACCCATCTGATAACCATCTGATCATTCAAGCGTATCTTTTTTATTTAAAAAAAATTGTATGATTACAAAATAAGAAACAATATATTATTAGTCAGATATAAGTTTGCGTTTTCACGATTAAAAAAATATTTTATAAGAAATAAGTTCATTGTTTTCAACAGAAGTAGATCTATTTGTTTGGTTATTTTGTAAAACTCGGTTTATATCGTTCTTGTTTGTTTTTCATGGTTGACCCATTTCTTTATAAATTAGAATTAAATTCCTGGTCAAAGGGAGATAACAGTGTTATTATATGCTTGCTTGACGGTTGTAAGAGTGGCCTACCCTTGAAGCGATTTTTCTTTATTTGCAATTTTTAAAGTATTTTAAATAAATCAAATTACTAATTAACTTAAAAATATATTTTCTCGAACAGGGAGCTTAAAATACTCTTATGATTACAGTACAGCAATAATTAACAAACATGTTTACTTGTTTATGAATGATTTTTATACTTTCGAAATTCAGCAAAAAATTTAAATTATTGATCATTAATTTATAGAGCATTTAACTATAGAATTTTCAATTTTAGTTTGGAAGTTTTTACCATCCGAAAATTCTATAATTAAATAATAGTTATAAAGAAATGTATTGATTTAAAAAAATCTAATTTCTATGTATTGAAATTCCAATTTTTTGTAAAAATTTAATACAAATTTTCTGTATTTTCTATATCAATTTTGAAGGAAATTTTTTTTTTTTACAACATTATTTAATTTGTGCAAATTGTGTGTTAACTAACTATCAGTCTAAATAAAATTTGAAATAATAGCCCTAGTAGGTCAAATATTAATAAAGAGGGTGCATAACTGTTACCTTCTTTAAACCAAAAACATATTTACTTTATTACTTCCCTTAGACCATAAAATTAGATTTTTACAAATATTGAAGAGTAGCCTGTATTATCCTCACACAAAAAATAAGTCAATATTGAGATGATTGACCAAAGACAGAGAATTTTAACAACATGTTAACATTGCTAAAATACCCTATTGGCTCAAAACATTTCTATCAAGTCAAGTTGATATTTAGATTTATAACACAATTATTACTGAAAACTGAGTGCACTTGAGCTAAATGTATGTTAGAACACTACTGTTATACTTTTTTATTAAATGATAGCTTTCTTTTAGAGTTATATAATAGTGCCTTTGATTTTCTTTAAAGTGTTTTTAAATAGTCAACTATTTAGAATGGTTGGATTAATAAGAAGTTGTAAATCATGACTTAGTTGGGAAGGGTCCTATAAAAGTTGTGTTATAGATCTATAAGGATTAAGGTGGTTTATAAAAACAATTAAACCATTCTTTATTTGGGAAATAGTGTTTGTTGAAAATATCATGTTTTTTATGATAGAAACCCAAACATGAAAATTAGATAATCTTATAATTTGTGCCTGCGACTTGTTAATTCTGACAAATTCTATGGCATTTTGAGAAACCAAAATTTTCAAACAACAAAAGCAAATTAGGAAAATTAAATAAGTATTAATAAAAGAAGTTCTATGTTTTAAAATATAGTTTTAATATTGACAGAAGTCAAACAAATAAATTACAATGGACTTAATAGTAACATAAAATTATTTACTTTGGAGATATTTCTCATATTATACACATAGACACTTTTTGTCAATGATTTTAA
This sequence comes from Physella acuta, assembly GCF_028476545.2. Classification (NCBI taxonomy): domain Eukaryota; kingdom Metazoa; phylum Mollusca; class Gastropoda; family Physidae; genus Physella; species Physella acuta. Next base: position 25,494 of record NW_026732767.1, read on the forward strand.
AATCAAATGACTTATTTTACTATTAATATATACTAAATTTGGCTTGTACATGTTGTTTTGTTACTGTTTATATTCCATTAAAAACTAAGTGATCAAATTAAGATTGTGGATTTGAGATACTGAGATGCACAAACATTAATGTTTGACTAAACTTCACACCATTTCTGTCAAATAGAGGGAAATGTCGAAAACCTGAAAGTTAAACAGATTATTACAGTTTAAAAAATTGTTAAAATACTAAAATGTTGTTTAAATAAACCCTTTAAAAATGCTGGTAAATAGTAAAATACTTAATATTAATAATTTGGTTTTATTTCTAGCTCTAATTTTAAATTTCTAATTTAAATTTCAAATATCTTAATATTTGTTAATAATTGATGCAAATATATTTTTTAAAATGTTTATACTTTAAAATAACACAATTAATTTATTACTTTATGTTTCATAAATTAAAAAAATTTTAAGAGTGATGAACTAAATGTTTAGTTATATAGAGTTATGTACAATTTAAAGAAGTGAACCCCCACCTTCTCGGATACTGGTGTATGGCAGACAGAAGTAACCCACAAACTCGTCCTTCTCCACGTCTTCATCAAACACCGTAAACTTTAATAGTGCAATTTCTGGAACCCTCAATCCAAACACACATGTTTCATACCATCTTGGGTTGAAACCTTTTTTATTTTAAATAACAGAGATTTACCATTTCTTTGTAAAAAAATGTAATTATGTGAGTAAAAATTACTTCAAACAACGAGATACAATTTTATAAAATACTAATAGCTGAATTAATTCTTATGTACAAATAAAGTGTTTTTATGTAAACAAAAATAATTTTGATGTACATATATATTGAGATATGATTAAAAAAAATTATTTTGGATTTTTTTTTCAATGTTATTAGTTCATAATATCATTAGCTGCATTAAATATGTATTGTTCATCACCTAAAAATCATTTTCCAATTTTTTATAGAAAAATTGTAAGCTGACAAACCATTATTTGAAATAGTTTTAGTCTTATACTCTGCTAGATCCAGCGTTGCTCCTTCAATTCGAACTCGAATAAAAGGGTCAATAATTTCACCCTTTAGGCTGTCATCTGGTTTGGGTATCTGGAAGCCACTTATAATCTACAAGAAAAAAATTGGAAACTAATTGTTACAAATATTTTTAAAATATATACCGATTTCCATGTTTCAATCTTCTTCACTCCTTTTAACATAGGCTGTTTGGTGGTTTTTTTTTAAGATTAACAAATGAGAGTTACAACATTAGAGAAAAAAAATATTTTAAGTTACTTGAGCTAAAATTAAGGGGTCGTCATGAGGTTTAGCAAATTTCTCTAAATACCTGTATTTTAACTTTTTTTTCTTCTATAATCGTCAATGTAATTCATGTTAAATCTACTTACTGTTATTACTAATACTTTTTTAATTTCTGAGCTTTGAAGAACTGTTAAAAACTTGGCTTCTGAAATAGAAAATAAAAAAATAGGACTTTGAAATTTTTTTTCATTCTGTGAAATTGGTGCATGCTAAAAAAAAGTATTAAGAAAAATTATGGAATAAACATAAAATTACAATGAAAAAAAGATTTTGGTAGTTTTCTTTTGAGCTGAATTTTATTTATTACCAATTATTTTATTAAAAAATAACGAGCACAATTCTTACCTGAGAGCAGATAATCTGGCCTAAGGACATATCCAGCTCCACCGTTATCCATAAAAAGGCCATGGTTATCGTACATCGGATTACTACCCGTCTGATAATTTAATGCAACTGAATGAAAAACGTTTTACAGAAGTAGATACAGTAGCATACAAAGTAAATAAAGTAGTGTACAAAGTAGATAAAGTAGTGTACAACAGTTCCTGTTCTCTCTGCTTATAAAGTGTTGCGTTATCAGAATCATACTAAGCTACCACTACTTTCCACATTGTGGGCAACAGTGTTCTCTTTCAGGCATTTTTGCTCTTGGGGGGGGGGGAGCACTTGAAACAAACAAAAATGAGGGAGGGTACTTAAATTTCATAAATTTCAAGGGTAGGGGCCGATACTGGTAAAAGTACATATGCTCTAAATTCTACCTACATTAAACAATATTATTTTTTTTTGTCAAGGGGGGGGGGGGTTGTGGATGTGCTTTGGGGGCAGAAGGCGTGTGCCTGAAAGCAACTCTGGTGGGCACAGTGTCATAAAACAGATTCCAATCCAACTTTAAAATGGATTTCTTCAAACTTTAATATAAAAACATTAAATAGTTGATTCAGAAATAATAAACAAAACTGTAAAAAGATGAAATAATTGATTCGAAAATAATAAACAAAACTGTAAAAGGATGAAATTATTGATTCAGCAATAATAAACAAAACAATAAAAAGATTAAATAAATGATTCAGAAATAATAAACAAAACAATAAATAGATGACGTAAATGATTCAGAAATAATAAAACAAAATTATAAGAAGATTAAATATTTACGTATGTGTACACCATGAATCATAAATGGCACAATGTTAAAGTTACTGGAGTCAGTTCTATATGCTGCAGGGTATGCACGTATCAAACAGTTGTGAGAAATTTTATTCAGGACTTGTGGGTTGGACTTGATTATATTATCCAACATAACTTCACTTAAGTTTAGAGCAACAAAATTTTTATCTGTGGGGAAAAGGTTGTTACAAATAATTTTCTATAAACAGCATAGAAAACTTAATTGATTTACACATATTTAAATTTAATATTTTTGCTACTTTCTTAACTGTAGCTAGATATCAAGTAGCTACTTAATTTGAAATTAAATATTTAATGGAAAACTTAATTGATTTACACATATTTAAATTTAATATTTTTGCTACTTCCTTAACTGTAACTAGATATCAAGTAGCTACTTAATTTGAAATTAAATGTATAAATATAATCCTAATTAACTATTGATACATAAATTTTTCAAGCATTTAAATAATAAAGGGTAGAAACAAATGAAAAGTAGAAAAAAATTATATAATTATCCAAACATTACACAAAGATAAATTTTGAGCCACATTTCAAAATACATTTAAATTTTGAAATTTAAATTCTAAAATATGTATTTTATGTTGCTTATTAATTTTAAATGATTTTAAAATAAAAAAATGTTTAAGTTTTAAACAATATAAAAAATGCCAATAGCAAAAGTAGAGAGACCTGTGGATCTCTCTGCAGTTTCAAAGTTGACACAGTTCAAGGCAGTGAGCCTGCTGATTGCAGGGTGCAGCTGCATTTTGCCACTGGGTTTATTCTTGAGTGTGACACCAGCAACATTTTTATCTAACTCTGCTGCCTCATCCTCGTCACTAACTTCACCAGGGTCATTGACCTCTATAGGCAATCTTTTTCCCTTGGGGACAAAAAAAAACACATTTTTAAAACAGTTTTTCCCTTTTAAAAAATAAATAAATTTGTAAGTTGAATTTACAAATTTGCGTTACAATTACAAATAAATTACAGGTAAATTTTTGAAAAATTAGAAATACACATAAATATTTTCTAAAATTAAAGTTTATTTATTGTATATGGCACATATCAGACACTATCATGGATTAAAGTATTCATTTTGTAGTTGAATTGATTTTTTTTGTAAGACAGTAAAATATATATATATACATAAACACTATTTTGCTATTTCATACAATTTCTTTTTTTTTTTCTAAAAAAGAAAAATTATAATAGGGAAGAATAGATGTGATGTGATGTAGTTTAAAGTATTCATTTTGTAGTTGAAATGATTTTTTGTAAGACAGTAAAATATATATATATACATAAACACTATTTTGCTATTTCATACAATTTCTTTTTTTTTTCTAAATAAGAAAAATTATAATAGGGAAGAATAGATGTGATGTGATGTATTTTAAAGTATTCATTTTGTAATTGAAATGATTTTTTGTAAGACAGAAAAAATATAAACATAAACACTATTTTGCTATTTCATACAATTTCTTTTTTTTTTTCTAAATAAGAAAAATTATAATAGGGAAGAATAGATGTGATGTGATGTAGTTTAAAGTATTCATTTTGTAATTGAAATGATTTTTTGTAAGACAGAAAAAATATATAAATAAACACTATTTTGCTATTTCATACAATTTCTTCTTTTTTTCTAAATAAGAAAAATTATAATAGGGAAGAATAGAAGTGATGTGGCTCATCATTCTTCACTTTTCTCACCTTTATAAGGATTTTGTTGCGCAGCTCTTCAGGAGAAGGAATCTTTATCCAGTCCGACTGGGGGCACCACAATTTATCTTTTTTTTTTTAAAGTTAAATCAAATATCAAAGAAACCTAATAGTCTTAGAGAAGGCACCAAAATTTGATCAGCTGTCTTTACTTTCCCTAATGTTAGGTACCCATCAGAGCTGGGTGGACTCAGGGTCATTATACTGACTTGAACTCGGATTCTAGTTGGAACCTTGTGGGTTATCTGTCTAGCACTCTAGCTCTAGGCCTCACTGTCCCATATAGTTCTTGCAGGATAACCACAAATTTATCTTTTTTATTTTTAAATTTTTAAATAAAAGTATCAAACTTTTTTATAGTTTAAAGTATCAGTTCTATTAACATTAAAGGTAGGCATCACATCTTTAAAAATATCCTTGTGTTTGCTGATCAAAACATTAAAAACACTACACCATTGTTAAAGTCAATGGCTGTTTTTTCAAGTTTTAAGCATTCATAAAACCACAGCTAAACTGTTTAATGTTTTTTTAAATTGTGTCCATAGGCAAATTGCAAATAGGTATTATAAAAAAAATGTTTTCTTTTACATGTTTTAAAACTCTATATCCTTCAAGGTCTTTGATGTCAGTTTATGGGACAATTTTACATATTTTCTAAAGCTTAGAACACTGGGATTCAAAGAGGGAAATGGATAATACTGTTTTCTACTTTATTCTTAATGGTAATGTTGGACGGTCTTTCCTCCAAAACAATGAAGTATTACTTGTTTACTTGTTATGCATTATTTGGTCAGTTGACCCCATTTCAGCCTGCTTTTCTTTCTGGATTTGCTTCTATATCTGTTGTCCATCCAGGAACTAACTACAAAGCAAGTTGTTTGATTTTGGAGTTGTTTCTCCTAGATGGGTTGCTGTCCCTGGCTATCAATCCTCATCTGCTCAAGGGTTAGAACTTGAGAGAGACAACAACAGTACTCTTAATTTATAATATTTTTATGTTTTGGTTTGGGGCTTTAAATCTAAAGATTGGCCTTTGATTTTTAGGAATTTTTTTTTTATAATGTGTCTTATTTTACAGAAAAACTCTAATTTTTACTGGTGTAGATATTGCATAGTACTCAAAGGATACCACCAAATATGGAAGTCATGATGTCAGCCATGACTTTTTGTTGTTTTAAACAGCAGTGGTTCTCAAGGGATAATATTAAAGGGTACCTAAAATACAGCATGAATATTTTATTACCAGTTAGAAAGTGTTTAAAAAATTAAAGGTTCCTGTACATTAACTTTTACATTAGTGAATGTGCTTTTTATAGCATGACTATCTAATTTAATAACATTTCCATCACAAGGGGAATTGAAAAAAACTGGATTAAGGTGATATAGGGGAAAAAAATTAATTTGTTTGGTATTTGGTGGAAATTATATTATAATTTAATTTTTTAAACATTTAGGCCCTACATCAAAACTTTTTAGATTAAAAAAAACACACACTTGTTTCACTTACAGATTAGCGCCAATTAAAAAGCTATTGATTATTATTATTTAAGAAAACGTTAAATTAAATCTTTTTTCTTTTAAATTAAAAAGAAATTTGTTTTACTTACGGTGTAGTGCTAAAAGCATAATCATTTATAGCTTTGACGACACTGCTGAATGATATTTTAGTAGTTAGTGTGTAGCCATGATAGATGATTGGTTCATTCAGTGGGCCATCCCAGCAGTCCACTGAAATTTTATCCAATTGGATTCAATACAAAAATATTTAGCACAGAGATTACAGGAGAAGAACCACAATATTGTACTTGAGACTGTGGTAATCATGTTGTAATGGATTCAGTTTACCAACTATCTTTATTCTTCTTTGTTTTTAATTCGAGTGTTGGAAGGGATTCCCTCCAACACAATTAAGTAATACGTATGAACTTGTTATGCTCAGATTTCAGCCTGCCTTTCTATTTGGATTTGCTTCCATAGCCTTTGTCCAACCAAGAACAAATCACAAGGCAGTAGTTGTTTGATTTTGGAGTTGTCTCTCCTAGAAGAGTTGCTGTCCCCAGCTATCAAGCCTCATCTTACTGTGGGTTTGAACTCAGGACTTTTTGGTTTAGCAAACATGAGCTTAATCGACTCGACCACGCTGACCCCACCTGTCAACTTATTGTAATGTATTTATAAAACAAGTGCTAAGTTTGCTAGTTTTTTTTATTAAATAATTTTATTTATATAACAAATATATTACAAACTCTAGTTCTAATTATAGCCATAATGCTTAAACTATTTTTATATTACTTCTAACAGCATAACCCTTCCATTTACTATAAGATTCTATTATTGAAAACGGGTGGACAGAATTATCTAAATTTAAAAAAATTGTTTCTTTATTTTTAATCATTAAACTTTTGATTTGTTCATATTATAAACAGCTGCCTGTGTCACATGTTCTGAAACCCTCATTGATTTTAATAAACTGGTACCTTCTAGGTATACCAGCACCATTGTTATGTTTTTTGTTAAGCATTTTACTATATTAATTTTTGTTTTATAATTGTAAAACAAAAGATTTGGCACAATAAATGTGGTGTTCAAAGACCCAACTCTAAGTTAAATTTGTAATGAAAATTGCTTTGGTGCATTACAAAACTTGAGAGTCACTGTTTCATAAAACGTAAAAGGAAATCTTGACACCACAATATATTTTTTAAAAACTATCCTTACATTCAATACAACGGCACCCCTTCTTTAATACAGTAATATACATTTCTGTTGAACTGTTCCCTTTCAACTGATCTCCTTCTAGGTAACTGAAATTCAAAGGGATGTTACTCTTGTTATATGTTCAATAACTCTTTTTCAGAAAAAAGAGTATTGCGAAATTCATGCAAGTTGATAAGGGAAAGATGGAGTTGTTTTTTTTTTTTTGGTTTTAAAATGTATTGTTTTTTACAGTAGCCTTATTACATAGTCTAAGAAGTAATATAATAAAATTACCAAAGTTAATATAAAATGTAGGTTGTATTCTTTCAAAAAAGATATTTTTTAAGTAGTAATAATAATAATAATCTACATTTAGATTTGAGTAGCTGGCTTTTCATTAATGAATCATTTTACAAATTTTAATATTCACCTCACTGGAGTATGAACACTGGTTAGCTATATGCAGATTTTAAAAAATATTATTAAGTTTTTGTTACTTAGCCAAACCATTCTGACTCACGTGTTATGAGATGAGTTAATAAAGTAATCTGTCATTGGTCGGGTCATGTCCTGATAAACAACCCTGTGGGCGGGGTTGAAGAGTTCCTGGGGTTCAGATGTCAAAAATTTTCTAAAGGCTGAAATAAAAATCCGAACAAAAAATTGTATGGAACAAAACAGTAAACTGTACTGATGGATCTATATCTAGGAAATGTTTAAAAAGTAGAATCAGTTAAAACAATCAGTTAAAAAATAATGTTATTTCCCTGACAAAGATGTATGTTAGTGAATTTATTTGATAGTACAAATGAATACATAAGCAATGGTTTAACATAAACTTTACTACATCTGTCTTGTCAGGGAATAAACTTTACTTCATATGTCATGTTAGTAAATAAACTTTACTTTGTAATATTTATAGATAAACTTTATTTTGTCATATTAGTACATAAACTTCAGTTTGTCATATTTGCAGATAAACTTTACTTCATCATATTAGTGGATAAACTTTACCTCATCTGAATTGTTAGTGGATATATTTTACTTCAATTATGTAATAATCCCTGGTTATTCTTTTCATTTCTAAATATAAAAAAGAATTGAAAATTGTTACTACCTTCCAACCGAATATATTTTTCCTTTTTAAATTCAGCTGCTTCTTCAAACTCTGCTATTATCTTCTGACACTGTTTCTCAGTCACCTTCTCCATCTATAAATCAACAAATTTGAGAATAATTTATTGCTAGGCACTATGAAAAAAATCTGTTGGTGGGAACTTTATTTTAATGTGTGTTCCCAGTGGCGTAGCTAGGTGAGGGGCCAGGTGGGGCGGGTGTCCCGACCCCCAGGGTGCCAATAGGGGTAGAAAATAATTTAATTGCTCATTTTAAGCTGAATTACAGAATTATACACCATATGGGAGGGGGACACAAAGTTGATAGTTCACCCCAAGCATCCTAAAGGTTCACTACCACACTGTATCTTCCTTATCTAGTTTTTAAATACTTTGGTATAAAATCAAAAATAAAGAATACACATATTTTATTTTTGTTTACAAGGGAATATATTATTATAATAAATTAATGATTTTAAAAATTAAGGTGTGTGTTCACAATTTAAAATATTTTATAGACATGTTACAGCACTGAAGCAAATACCTTTTGAGCATCTGTAAGAAACTTCAAAAAATCTTGAATTGTCATTTCACTTTTACCCATAGAATACCTTTAAAAAAATATAAAACACACAAGAATGAGTATAATATACGAAATATTGGTTTTTATATATGTTGCCCCTACAACTCTCTTTTAACATAATTTTTTATCAGGGTGTGCACCAGCAGCTTAGGCAGTGGAATGTTAGACTAAGGGTAGGGGGTCTTAACCCCCCCGACCCAACCCCCCCTCCACCCATCTACCCTCAAAATACTATGTGTCTTATTAATAGTTATAGCTATATATATATATATATATATATATATATATATATATATATATATATATATATATATATATATATATATATATACTTAGTATATATATATATATACTTAGTGTGTATGTATATATATATATATATATATATATATATATATATATATATATATATATATATATATATATATATTGGTGTGCACTATCTGTTTCTGTTTATGATAAAGAATTATCTTAGACATAAAAGACATGGTGATGAAAAGTAGATATTTTCTCTTAGTAAAGACCTTTACAGATATATTCAGAGTAACATTCTTTTGACAGTAACGTACACACTGGGAATCGCATGGTCAGGTGGTAGAGCTTATGACTTTTAACCTGAGAGTCTCAAGTTTAAATCATGGGTTCAAGACTGTGGGACATCCCTGAGTCCAACCAGCTCTGATGGGAATCTAACTCAAGTAAAGGTGGCTGGACATAGTGACCACACTATCCCTTCATATGCTGGGGTAGTTAAAACAGGTGAACTCTACTTCATCTGTCCCATGTGTCTAGGGCATGAATGGGTAAAGATGACCAGGCACATCAAAAACTATAATACAACACATATAAACTCTGTATACTGACTACAAATAAATATCTCATAGTCAGACTGACCCAAAATAAACCCAAACAGATAGACTGAACCCAAAAAAAATCTTTCCCAGACTGACCCAAAATAAACCCAAACAGATAGACTGAACCCCAAAAAAATCTTTCCCAGACTGACCCAAAATAAACCCAAACAGATAGACTGAACCCCAAAAAAATCTTTCCCAGACTGACCCAAAATAAACCCAAACAGATAGACTGAACCCCAAAAAAATCTTTCCCAGACTGACCCAAAATAAACCCACACAGATAGACTGAACCCCAAAAAAATCTTTCTTTGACCATAAATAAACCAACACAGATAGACTGATCCCAAAAATATCTTTCTCTGACCCAAAATAAACCCAACACAGATAGACTGAACCCAAAAAATATCTTTCTCAGACTGACCCAAAATAAACCCACACAGACTGACCCAAAATAAACCCACACAGACTGACCCAAAATAAACCCACACAGACTGACTCAAAATAAACCCACACAGACTGACTCAAAATAAACCCACACAGATAGACTGAACCCAAAAAATCTTTCCCAGACTGACCCAAAATAAACCCACACAGACTGACCCAAAATAAACCTCCTCGATCTCCACCCTTCGAGTCAGACGATGATAAAACTCAACAAACTCCTCCCTGTTCAGCACGCTAGCCTTGTGCTCGTCCAGGGTTTTGTCTTTGTCTGCTGCCTACAGGAGGGTAGAGAGATAGTTGGTCATGTGACCTCCCCTATCTGGTTTTGCATGTAAACAAATCATTATACGCTAACACAAAGCCATTGTTGGTTTGTGAATTCACACCGTCAGCTAGAGCAACTGTAAATAGTGTTAGCCTAATCTCCTCAGTTGCGTGGCCTAGCGGTAGAGAGCTAGACAGCTAACCCGAGTGTCTGGAGCTCGAATCCAGGTTCAAATGAATGGAACGTCCCTGAGTCCACCCAGCTCTGATGGGTAACTAACTTACGTTAGGGAATCAAAGGCATGTCTTGGGCAGGAAGGGGAAATGATGATGATGAATCTCCTCAATTAAACATGTACCAATTTCAATGGTTAAGGCAAGGGGGAGGGAAGAGTTTGGTAGATCCCCCCTCCATATACACCAATAAAATGACAGATGTCACATAAAATAGCAGACCTTGGAGAATGTACTTGCTTTTTAATCATGCTTCAATTCAATAAGTTTAACAATTTTAAGGCCTAGTTTAAATTTAAAAATATTTTTTTCACAAAATCCTATTTTTTAATAAAATATTTTTCATGTAGCTTTAGGTCTAGGATTTATTAATAGTATCATGTTGGCAATTTCATAATAAACACATCAGTTTATCACTATCTTTACTTATGTTTTCATTTCTTATGGCGTCATAATGTGTGATCCAGAACAGGTTTCATGTACTGCACATGTCATTTTATACATCATATTTAGGCTAAGTTTAAAAAAAAAATTTGTTTGCAGGAGTTCACCTACTCACTGGTGTATGTAGAGGAAGGTATTATGAGGGGTTATAGGACTATCCCAATCAAAGGCACCCCCCCCCACCCGCACCAAAAAAAAACAATGTGACACCAATGTGACTCAGTTGGCAACTGTGCACTTTTGGTACTTTCAAAATTGGTAAATATATGTATAATATATAATGTTATATATATATACACATATATATATATATATATATATATATATATATATGTATATATATATATATATATATATATATATATATATATCTATATATATATATGTATATATATATGTATATATATATATATATATATATATATATATATATATATATATATATATATATATATATATATATATATATAGGCCAATATATATATATTTATGTATATATATATATATATATATATAAGTTCTTTAGTTGTTGTAGATAGCTGTATATTTTCTCTTTGTGTTCGATGTGGTGGCGAGTTAACGTTAGGTGTTGTATTTTGTGGCAATAAATGGAAATAATTGAGATTTGTGTTACTTTATTCTTATTTCATTTTTCTTGTTTACAATTCCCTGACTGATTCGAAAGGATTAGAGAAGGGAGTCATAACAATATATATAGATGTATATTGTTGGTATATAGATGTATATGTATTTATAGATGTATATATGTGTGTCTGTGTGAATTTTTTTTAGTGCCACTGTATTTACATCAAACATTTCCCTGGCGTATTTCCTCTTTATATCGGCATTCAACATGTGCAGCAGTTTCACAATTTCCTCAAAATCAAGATGGCCGTCACCATTAACATCTGCCCTGTTAAAGGCTTGTCGTATGTTTGTATTATTAGTTAAGGCAATAAAACTACAATGTTTTTTTATTGGTTAATCTACCCATAGGCTAATAATTAAATTGGTTAGTTACTTCAAAATCTTGACTAAAAATTAAAGAGATGTTTTAAGAACAATGAGTCTGCATACTAACTTTGAACATGCTATTACTATACTGAGTATGGCCTATTGATATTAAATGCAATAAAATCAAATGACATGAACTTTCACAAACAAATTTTTGTTTGATGTGTAAGGTCAACACTAGAACAAGGTCATCTCTTTGGCTTCTAGAAGGTCATGTCTAAGGAACTTAACACTAGTACAAGGATATCTGTCTGTGGTATCTGTATCTGTAAGGTGATGTCTGAAGTAAGAATACACTAGCTCAATGATATCTGTCTGTGGTAACTGTAAGGTCGTGTCTGAAGTAAGAATACTCTAGCTCTGAAGTATGATTACACTAGCACAAGGATATTTGTCTTGGTCAAACTTTTGATCAGACATCTCTGCCATCTTGAATCTGAGTGCTTGTACCCACTTGTCCCTGCTTTCTTTGTCTGGCGCTTTTAGGTACATGGCTTTGTTAGATTTGTAAATCAGCACAAAACACTGGGGTTTCTGTGTAAAACAATATAAAATATTAACACAAAACACTGGGATTTCTGTGTAGAGCAATATAAAATATTAACACAAAACACTGGGATTTCTGTGTAGAGCAATATAAAATGCTAACACAAAACACTGGGATTTCAGTGTAGAGCAAGATACAAAATTGTAACACAAAACACTGAGATTTCTGTGTAGAGCAATATAAAATGTTAACACAAAACACTGAGATTTCTGTGTAGAGCAATATAAAATGTTAACACAAAACACTGAGATATCTGTGTAGAGCAAGATAAAAAATTGTAACACAAAACACTGGGATTTCAGTGTAGAGCAAGAGGAAATGTTTAAAAAAACCACTGGGATTTCTGTGTAGAGCAACATAAAATGTTAACAAAAAACACTGGGATTTCTGGGTAGAACAATATAAAATGTTAACACAAAACACTGGGGATTTCTGCATAGAAAAATATAAAATGTTAACACAAAACACCAGTATTTCAGTGAAGATCAAGATAAAAAAAAATTGCAACACAAAACAAAAAAATTTGGCCTAATGTAAAATATTAAAATTAAACTATTTAAAGTTTTAAACAAGAAAATTTTTTTTTCATATCAACTTTAAAAATGTGTATCTTGGTTAGATCATTGAAATATTAAAGCTAATGATTAAAAATTGGTATCTAAAATAAGCCTATTCAAATTCTAAATTATAGGTCTAATGTTTTTTTATTATTTTTTTTTTGTTTTAAAACTAGATCTAGAATCTAGATCATTGAGTTGGATCTTAATTTTATTTTTTTCGAGATATATAGTATTTAGGCCTAAATTATAGCACAATTAGATTTAGATCCAGGAAGAAGTTATGCTTGTTTTGACGAAAACTAAACAGTAATTCTTTTAGCTGTAGGTCCAGGATATCTTTTTTTTATTAAAGCTACAAGAAGGGCCTACTTTTGGACTATTTGGTAGTTGTTTTTTCTTTTATTAGAAGTTGTAGGCCTATAGTATAGGGGGGGGGGGGCATAAGTATTTATCTTGTTATTTTGTATATTCTAATTTCTAACGCAAAATATTATGTCTATTTATTATTTATTAGGCCCATCTACTATCTACTTATTTGAATAATAATTGAAAAGTAAATGTCGATCAGTTAAATAACTGTATTACACATTGAGTAGCCTAGGTGCAAATAATTGACTTGTCTGCCTTACCTCATCTTCAGTAAATTTCGTTGAATAGTCTCGCTCCCCTTCTCTCACTTCTTTAAGCTTGGAAAAACTGACTGGAAAAAATACAGGGTCAGTTTGGTTATACAACAGGATCTAACTAAAGATAAATCTAATCATCTTTATTAGTTTAAATGGTGCAAAGAAAAGTCACTCTAATTTAAAAATAAAGAAATCGTAACTCCAAAATGTAGGTAGGCCGATTTCTACGGTAGTACAAATTATGTTCTAGGGGAGTGTGCAGTGGTTCTATCTGGGGGGGGGGGGGGGTGCAGATGTTATAGAGGTGTATACACATTTTAAGGAGTAGAAAGGTTCTAGAAGTTGTGTGCAGCGAAAAAAAAATGTTCTACGGGGAACAAAAAACAATGTTCTATGTGGAATACAAATGTTCTTGGTGGAGTTCAAATGTTCTATGGGTAGTACAGAGGTTCTAGATCTATGGGGAGTGCAGAGGTTCTAGATCTATGGGGAGTACAGGGGTTCTATGGGGAGTACAGAGGTTCTAGATCTATGGGGATTACATGGGGTTCTATGGGGAGTACAGAGGTTCTAGATCTATGGGGAGTACAGGGGTTCTATGGGGAGTACAGAGGTTCTAGATCTATGGGGAGTACAGAGGTTCTATGGGGAGTACAAAAGATCGTTCTTCGACCGCGAATACAATGTTCTAGATGTAGTATAGAGGATTTATGGGTGTAAAAAAAGTTCTATAGGGAATGCAATCAGTCCCTAGATCCATCTCATATAAGACTGTGTGCGTGGTGGGGGGGGGGGGGAGGGTGAGTAGATGGATTAAGAGAAAACTAACTTTAAGTGTTATTTTAGTGTGGGAGGGGGGTTGAAGAGGAAACTAACTTTCAGTCTTGGTGGATTGAGGGAGGAAGAGGAAACTAACTTTCAGTCTTGGTAGGGGGGAGATAAAACTAACTTTCAACGTTATCTTGGGGGTCATCCATAAATGACGTCACACTCGTAGGGGGGAGGGGGGTCAGTAATTTTGTGACGATGTGTGATGAGGGGGAGTTCAGATGTTGCGACGTCACATTTTTGCATTATAAAAAGCAATGTTAGAAAACGAATTTTAGACTTTATTTCGCGTTTTAGATAACTGTTTTAAAAATTGTAATAGTTTAGACAAGATTTTGGAAAAATATCGATGTTTTAAAAAATTTAACTGCAATTTTGAGGGCGGTTGTAGGTTGAGGTGTGACGTCATTTTAGGGGGGGGGGTTGTAGGTTGAGGTGTGACGTCATTTTAGGGGGGGTCTGGCTTTTTGTGACGTCGTGTGACGGAGGGGAGGGGGGAGGTAAAAATCGTCAAAAAAAGCGTGACGTCATTTATGGATGACCCCTTGGTGGGGTGTTGGAGATGAAACTAACTTTCCGAGTCCTGTATCTTCTTGTTTGACGGCTCGTAGAACAGGATCATCTTCGGCAGGTCCAGGTAGAATGTCCGGCACAGTCTGCGGCGCTTGGACTTGACCTTCTCCAGCTCCATGCCACAGCATAGCTCTAGCAGGAGACTGTCCACTGCAGGTGAGTGGGAGGAAAGGTTTTACCTGGGGCGTAGCCAGGATTTCGGTGATATATACGTAGAACTATATATATATATATATATATATATATATATATATATATATATATATATATATATATATATATATATATATATATATGATTTATATATATATATGATTTATATAAATACTGATAGGAGGACAGTGTTGTTTTCCCCGCCGAAATAGCAAAGTGGCGCAACTAGGTTTAGGGTTATGGTGAAGGAAAGAGAGGTTAGGATTAGACCCCAACTAAGACATGATATTGGCTACATAGAACTTTGCAGTACATAATTTAGCCTTAATTCCCCGTCTACATTATGGTAAGGGTACAGGGTGGGATCAAAATCAGCCTAGGGTTAAGATCTTGGGTCGGATGGGAGCCTATGATATGCTTAGGCTAGTGATACTAACCTGTGGCGTCGCTTGGTACACCCATTGCAAGACTTAAATTTCCGAAATGGGGGGGGGGGGGGGTGGTGGGGTGGGGCGACAATGGTAAAGTATGTATTTTCTATATAACATAGTTATATACATATATATATATATATATATATTTCTTTTTCGTTCGAGGGGAAGGGGGATTTCCTTCGGGGGAAGGAATGGGGGGGGGGGGGGGCAGTGCTCCCCCGAAAAGATGCATGAAATAAACACTGGTTAGGATCAGGATTAAGGGATACGTGTTATCAGTGTTTCTTCCAGACTTTTTTCTCAGGGGGGGGGGGGGGCACTTGAAATTTTTCAAATTTTTTGGGTGGAAGGGCGGACTAAAATTTCGGGGGGGGGGGGGGAGAGTCCGAGTCGTAGAGCGTGCGTTTTCTAACCCGAATGTATCGTACTTGAATGTGTCGAATCGAATTTAGACTAGTTCAATACCATTGAATTTTAATTTAAAACAGGAATGTAATCGAAATTAATTTTAATGCGTGATTCCTGTTACTGAACTCCTGACTTACTATCTGTGTCTCCAACGACATCTTTTGGGTAAACGACAGTAACATTTCTATTAATTTTTCTCTTGTGGGTGGAGCATGAACAACCCATTTTTTATACATCGATTTTAGGTTCAGAATTATTGGTTTTGTTTTTGTTTTATTTGCGGAAGTTACCCCAAAAAAATGTGTTGTTTATGTGTCGAATTAGTGCTCAAAATCTGTCGAGGCTATTCGAAGTTAACTTTTGGGGGAGAGAGTATGCTGTGAATTTAACTTCACTGATGTGTATGAATTTATGAAATAGAATCGATCAATGCTACATTCGTACGATGAAAGTCGTGAAAATAAAGAGGGGTTGAAACAATTCAGAAAAATATGGTGGAAATGTGTTGTAATAGAACGGAGGCCTAAACAAATACATAAAACAAACAGTGAAACACACAAACTTGCATACACACGTCGAAAAGTCAAGACACCTGAAAGAGGCGACAAGCATCCGACTGATCTGTTTCTTCCAGGCATTTCTTCGGGGGAGGGGGGGGGCGAAGAAAGTCTACCCCCCCCCCGAATGAGATGGAATTTATATAGTAAACATATACTTTTACTAGTGTCCGCCCCCTCCCCCCCCCCCCCCCCCCCCGGAAAATCTAGACTGCCCCCTCCACCTCTCGGAGAAAAAGTCTGGAAGAAACACTGCGACTGATCTGTTTCTTCCACCTCATCACTTCGAGGGATGGGGGTGGGGGGTGTAGTCCTCAGCTCATCCCTCGGACGAAATAGAAAATAATATATAACATATTGAAAATATATAGCGCCTACTTAAACTGACCAGAGAAAATGATTGTTAGTTTTGAAATTAAAACACCGCAAATCAACGCGCTATCGTATCATGTTTTCTCTCCGAGGATAGTGTCGATATGGTCAAGATGAGTCGATAACACGTTTCCTTTAATCCTAATCAACCATCAGTGGTTATTTTATGTATCTCTTCGGGGGAGCAGTGCCCCCAACTCTCCCGAAAGAAATCCCCCCCCTGAAATATATATATATATATATATATATATATATATATATATATATATATATATATATATATATATATATATATATATATATATATACCATTTGGTAGTGTCAAACAGCTTCTTTGTACAAACTAAGTCCGACATGAATATCTATTTGTACCGTTTATCTTTCGACCAACTGGATTATGTAGACTGCCACCAACAGAAAGAGGCGTGGAATCCAATGGTTGCAATAATTAGATCAAGACTTCACCAATGGTTAAGTACATTGCGAGGGGAGGATTCAGATTGAGTGACGCCTAGTGTCGTAACAGGGGCGGAACTACAGTGCCGCCAGACCCCGCAATGCGGGGGGCCCACGACGTTTAGGGGCCCAATTCCGACAAAAAAAACCAATGAATTTTCTTTTCATAAATAATATTTTTCGCGCACCTTGATAGTGGTTTTGTAAAAAACAAACATGTTTACTATAGCAGTGATTGTTCTACAGTAACTAACACACACTGTTGCGTAGAAAAATATAAAATCTACAAGAGCTGTAGTTTGAAAGATAGGCAAACGTTCACACTACTTCCATGACTTACTGCCCTTCTATAAAATAAGGGTGCCCATAAAGCTCATTTAAATAGTTTTGTACTATGTAAGTTAAAAAGCAATTTATTCTCTTAATTATTATTTAAATAGGGCATACTAAAGAATCCTAATGGTATAAAAATGAATGTATTCAAAACTAATAATACAAATACAAAAAATCATAAAAATAAACATAACGCGAGAAACCATTGCACAAATCAAGCTTACGTGTTTATATAAATTTGACCAGCTTGATAAATAATAGCTTTATTATCAATTTGCGGTAAACATAAAAATGTAATAAAAACACTTGTCAAACAAAGTTTATTGCGGGCCCGAAGTGAGTTCGGACTTATTGTTGTCTGGTTCCTTATCTCATAGTGGTTATACATTGCAATGAAATAGATTAAAATACTCAGGTATTTAACTATTTAAAAATTAGAGAAGCACGCTACTTATATATATATATATATATATATATATATATATATATATATATATATATATATATATATATATATATATATATATATATACAGGCCTATATATATATATATATACATATAGGGGGGGGGCAAAATTTTTATTTGCGGGGGAGCCTTTTTTTACTAGTTCCGCCACTGTGTCGTAAGCTGGAGGGTGTTATGTGGTTATTTTTTAATAAAAAAATGTAAAAATCCTTCCTCCACCCACAAGGCATATCCGCAGTTTAGCTTTTGTTCTCTAAGTCCAGTAACCGCTTTAATGACTGCGCGAACAAAAGTTAAGCTATAGTTCCGTCCCTTTGTAATAGTAATTTATTGATATAATTATTTTAAGAATATCTCGGACTATAGAATGGCAGATTGTTTCAAAATATCTGTTCTTAATAAAAAAAATAGGCCTCTTTATACAGTATCGTATAGTTCTATGTGTATTCAGGTCTAATTTTTAAAAATACATTCTTTAAATCGTTAAATTCTTTAGGGTTAGATCACTTGGGTCTTCATGCTAACAGTAAATGATTCGGGTACATGGTGTTTTTTGTTAATGAGCTAAATTAAGCTTCAAAAGAAAATATCGCAATGGCAGGAGAAACATAATTATATCATCAGTTTTTTATAGAGTTATTTAAGTAAGATTTATCATAAACTAATAAGTTTTGTATATGTAAAAATAATAAATATAGCCTAGTATATTTTAATAAATATGGTATTTTAAAACTGGAAAATGCGAAACCAAAGGTATACATGTTAGTGTCTGAAATTACTTTGTACGAGTTAGATCTAGTTGACGTTGAAATAAATTAAACTGAATTTTTTCAATTATCAAATATTATACTTTCAAAATTTAACACAATTATAGCATTGAGTTAAAATAATTTCCATCTTGATGAATATTATTGATTCGAAACTGAGCCCTCTCCAATTTTCCTAATTTAGAATTCAGCAGTCAAGCTGACCGCATCCAACATGGCCGTGTGATAATATCTGGAATATCACATCAATACCCACTTGTGGATATTCGTTGGACTCTTGTTAACATTTTAGTAAGTATTTCAGTTATGATTTCTATCTGGTCTTACCTTTAATAAACAGTTTTGAATTCATTATAAGCTACATTTTTCTCTCAAGAGTCCACTATAGTAGATTCAGAAAACCAACTTCTTAGCGAACTTACGACGACCGTCGAACTGTCCAAGTCCAGATTTTCTCATCTAGATCTAGATTTAGAATCAAGGCTAGGGCTTCAATTTAAAAAAAAAAAGTCAATTTAGAATCTATAAAATATTTGGACCTACATTTTTACTCGCTTTATGCTTAGATTTAGAATCTAGATCTTGAATGATAGTTCAATTAGTTTGGATGATTGTAAAAATACCGATGTCCTAATGGACTCTCCCAAAAATAGGTGTGTTGGGTTGTTAGTAGATCTAGATCTAGATCTAGTTAGTGGTTACTAGATCTAGATTCCAGTAGATCTAGAGTAAAGTGCCATATGCGGACAGTTTCCCCTGTGTGGACACCTTGCTGTTTTTCGCAGCATGAATGTTTTATACGAAACTACCGCAAACACAACACGTCCATTTTTAAACACATCTGGTTCAATTTCTTCTGTTTCACACGATAGGGAGATTAATAGGAATTTTCAAAGTTGCGATGCTTGACGTTTTATGTAGGTAAACATACCCGACTAAGTGGAGACGTTGGGCAAAAAAATCTTCTTCCGAGTAGTCACTTCGCTAAAATCTCAACCGGGTCTTGAGTTTCTTTCAGGCATCACTTTAATTTAATTAAAACTTAGGCTCTATTTCATATTTCTTCATATTTTTTGTTTTCCAACATATTAATATATAAAACTAGGCCTATCAACAACATTATTTATTTCATGTTTATTTCAATCATTTAAATAGAAACAAAATGAACAAAATATGGGATGATATTTCGAGTCGACCCTTTGAATCCCGGTCAGAACGTCCCCCCGTCGTGGTCTCACCACTAAAAATGTTAATACATCCAATGAATACAAAATGAATCAGACGTGATTAAACTAGAAAGAATGCGGAGTAACACAGTACTTTCGGTTTGTTTCTATGTGAAACGGTTACTGAATGGCGCTCAATGGAAATCGGGAGTTCCAATTTTTTTGCTATGTCTGTCCGTAGACGTCACTTTACTCTAGTAGTAAGTTACGTATTGTAATGTTGACAAATTTTATGGTTAGAAATTAGGGTTGGGTTTTGGGATAGGGTTAGCATTGACATTTGCAAGCCATGTATGTGTGTATTTTAGTTAGCTACCAGTAGGCCTAACCGTACACCTTTTTCTAATCGGGACACTGGTATAAAATCTCTCTCTTCCCCCCCCCCCCCCCCCCCCCCCCCCGATACTTCTATCTTTTAGTCTAGATTCTAGCTCTAGAACTTGTCCCAAAATATTAGATAAAGGCCTAATGAAACAATTTTTAAAATTTACATTAGTGAAGTGCACTGAAGTTTAAAATTTGATTTAGGTCTAAGCGTGGCATCCAATTTTTAAAATAAAAACATTAGGCCTACTTAATTTTAGCTGTTAGATCTACATCTAGTTAGATTGTTGGTAGTGTTAGTTAGGCTAAGTTATGTGCTGTTTAGGACAGGACTGGTCTAGCAGATTCTAGCTGATGAGCCAGTGGTCACCAGGGTGTAATCCTGACCTGCTGGCAGTTACTTGCTAGGCTTGACTAAATATAGTGTACTTACATTTTTCATATCTCTATCACTCTCAATAAATCAATAAATTATTTTTGAGTCTAAATGGTTTCCTGTGTTCATTCAGTCTTTAGGCCTTCTTAACTTTTTAATGTTTAAATTGTTTTTAGGCCAATTGTGAATCAACATCAATCAAAGCATACAAAATTAGAAATCCGAATATGCATATTAAATATAAAAACGGCAAGATCAAAGTGCTATGTGTTGTGTTCTGTGCAAAAAATATGTATGAATAAAGACAAAAGATGTGTTGTCGAGCTAAAAAGAATTTTACTAAAGAGTGGCTCCTTAATTCCTCCTAGCCTTAACGTTTCAGTATTTGTTATCACCTGTATATACTACATGTCATAGAGTCCATTTGGTAGGCTATAGACTATTATAAAGCTATCAAGTAATTAAAGATGTAAGATTTAGGCCTACAGATAAGGGGTTATTTGTGTATGAAGCATCATGACAATTGGCTGGCAAATTTGAGTATGCCTGGTTAAAGACCTCAACATTCGTGACTTTAATTCACCTTGCTTAACTTTTGTTAAAGTTGAGTGCATTGTGATTTGTTTTTATTCTGCTGAAATCTCAAAAAATTTATGATTAAACCATTAACATGTTGATTTAGGGCAAACATGGTGTTAAATGCCTTATCTTATACTCTTAAAGCTTTATTTATACAGGGTGAAGGCTTTCAAATACTTTTATCCCGTTTGAGTTCATTGGATTAGGATTGATTTTTCTTTTAAGCTATTAATCACATATTTTTTTCTATGTAATTCTACTAATCAGGTTTAAGCATATATTTTTAAACCTCTTAAGCTTGTGTCTGATTCTCACATGTTAATTGTGTGTGGTTTTTTATATGTATTTACATTGCTGCTTTATACTGGTTGAAATATGTGGTGTAGAAAGAGTTCCAATGTGTGGGGGTGAGGTGAATATGTCAGTTCATAGCCCTATATATTTCTTACAAAATTCTAAAATGCTTTGCTGCAATTTCAGAAAAGTCCATAGTTCGAACTTGTAATACTTAATTGTGTTGGAGGAAATCTCTTCCAGTGTGGTTACTAAGTGCAAAGAAAGCAGAAAGGAAATTCAAGGAAGCTTGTTACTAAAGATACCTTTTTAGACGTGGGACCTCATTTTTATTTTTTTGCTTCATTTTCTGGCTTATCTGTGATCCTAGCATCAGAGATCAAAAAGATATTTAGAATTTAGAAGATCATAGAAGGACAGTTAACAATGACTTGTAATTTACTAAGACTGGTGTTAAGTCCACTGACTTCTGTGTGAGCTCCTGTTATTATATCATCAGGTTATGTTAAGAGATAGTCCTGGATATCAAATGTATCATTTTGTTTGAATAACTGTTTTGTGGACAATGCTGGCACCACATTTCATGGATCTTAGTTGTTGGGGGTTTGTCCACGCTCCTGCTAGATGCCCAATGGTGACCTGTGTGTAATCCTAGTTTACATTGATCACCGTCCGCAAGGGTAAGGTAAAGCTTCCCTTGTTTGTTGCCCAGGTGTCAGGGTTGTCACAGAGCGCTCTTGGGAGCCACCGATTACTACAGGTGCCTCCTCTGGTTCTGTTTAGATTGTAATGGCCTACAGTGAGACACTCTTTAAAATTTATTTAGGCTCAGTAGTGTTCTCAGTTTGCCATAGGAAATCTAGGTGAGTTCAGCAGCACTACTAACAGAACATTCCTCTGAAATTGAAACTTGAGAAAAACCTATGTGAGAGTGTACTCAACAACTTCCTAGTTTTATGCAGTGTTTCTTCCGTACCTTTTTTTTTTCGGTGGGGGGTGGACACTGTTAAAAGTATGTAGTTTCTATATAAATTCAATTTCATTCGTGGGGCGGTAGACCTTCTTTCCCGAAGAGATGCCTGGAATAAACTCTGGTTTCATGGCAATGAGATGAATGGTAGTGCATAAAATATAATTACACTTTCTTTTATATATATGGTTCAAACCAAAAGTGTTGGATGTGAATACACTGAATATATAACAACAGTTTAAAGGTCAGCCATTCCATTCAGCCCGCTGGCTAATTGTTGTGTCTGAGATGTTATCAGCACTAATGTTGTTTTTTGGAAGTTTATGTACATTCTACCAGTCACATTTATAATTGTTTCTAATTGCAAAGTTCAACTAAGAGGTCATCTATAAACAATGTCACACTAGGGGGGGGGGGGGCGGAATTGTGTGATGAGGGGAAGGGGTTTAGAAAATGTAACACACAATATTGCAGTTTTTAAGAGTTAAGTTAGAACCTGAATTTAAGCCATTTTTTTTTACTTAAAAAAGACATTTTGCTTATAAATGTAATAGAAATGAATACTCAATTTTGTACTGGCATTTATAATTAGACTCCTGAACGGAAATGTTTTGTTCTCATCTGAAAACTGCTCATGGTTTACCTTTGGTTAGATAATGAAGTATTCTTGTATTTGGCATATAGTTGATGTAGTCTCACATTTAGTTGTTTTAAGTATCTATTTGAATTCTAGTGTCAGTGTCAAAATAAATCATAATAAATGAATTCTTTATGATGACTAAAATGCTTAATGTCAGAGTATATATTTGTTGTATGCTAATTTCTTTTTTCCTTTTTGTGTACTATCTGCTTAATCAGTGTCACATTTTTCTTCCTTAATTTACTAGGTCACTGGGATACTTTTTTGTCCTTTCTGTTTTAGCTTATTGCTTATCAGTTCTTATCCATTGGTGGTACAGCACTGTTTGAATCACTAGTGAGTGTCACTAGTGCTGCGGTCTGGGATGATTCTTCAATCCTTAAGTACACACAAGAATATTTTTCTTTTAAAAATTGGTTCATCTGCTTTGAATACCGCAATAATTTTTTAACTAAGCACTGCAGTTCTCTAGATTTATTATAGCCTTATTAAGTCTTAGCAGTTCACACAAACATACATCTCTATGAATATTTTTTTAGAAATATATTAATAATGAACACACTTTTAGTTTGTGACTGTACTGTGTACATTCAATGTATCTAAGAGCAAGAATATTTGTTGTGTCAAGTCTTTGAAGGGTTTAAATGTGTATTGTCCTTTTAAATTCTCATTTAGACTGTATGTATTTTATGTATCACTTGATGTTACTATTATAACTGCATAAAGTTTTGTGCCCTTATTTTGTTTTAATCTAAACTTTTTTATTTAGTTATGGTAATTTCCTATGTCATGGTGTTTCTTATTTGCATATTTGTTATAGCATGTATTAATATATTTCTTATTTAACCGCATGTCTACACTGTTCTCCAAAGACTGATCACCTTGTATTATTGAACAGCCTTTAGTTCATGTGGGCAGTAAACAACCTATTGATTTTGTTTTCTTTCTGCATTTTCTATTGTGACATCCTGCTATATTTAACCATCTCAATGGTTGAATAGTTTAAAAAATAATCTCACTGTCTTCTTTTTTTTTTTCAAAGATAAGGCTGATAGCTGTTAGTTTACCAAGGTGTTCTTGTGTTACATTTTTGTTTTTGCTTTACCTACGCATTTATAGTGTGTGTATCCCTATGAAGTTTTCTACAAGCTTTCATTACAGTCTCTGTTGTCAGTTTGAAAATAACCATTTGTTTGACAGTTTTATCTTCTTTTTTTTATGATCTGTTATTGTATCTTTTTTCCCCACTTGCTTAGAGATATTGAATGGGTTTAATGTGCAAAATGTACGTGATGTATAGATCAAAGCCCTGCTTTGGTGGCTTCATGTGTACTACTGTTGTAACAGGTAGGATAATGGTTGTAGGTTGCCACACTTGTTCAATCCATTTGTATTACTCTTTTGTATTATTGGGGAGGGGGTGTCAGTGAGGTAATCACGTGACCCTCAATATGGTGGATAAAGAGATAGTGTGGAAGGGGGAGGGGGCATTAGAATGGCCATCCATCTAATTTTTTCACGGCTTGCGTACGTTAACAGTGGAGTATTTGGGGAGGGGGTGGGTAAGCTCATTCTGCCAACCCTTACTAATAAAACAAAATTTTAAGACTTTGGAGTCTGTTTTAAAACTATCATCTCCACGGTCGAGCCTACTTATCGTTTTCCATACCACTATAAAGCACATTACTCTAGTTTCCATCATTTACTTCACGTTTTTAAAGCCACTACAGCACACGACTCGAGGTTCGTCATTTTTTTTTTAAAAAAGCGTGTTTATATGGCTGCCGCGTTAGTGTGTCAGTTGCCCTAACGATTGTATTGCAAAATCAATAACTGACATTCACGTCTGAGGATTCCTAACTCGAGTTGTACTGGTTATTTTCTCTTCATTTTTTTTTTAAATTCTCGTTTCTGTTATAAAATACACTTCTTGTCGACTGAACAAGGCCTTTTTTTTCTTTTACACATGTGTTCCTAAAGCACACTAGTTTCCTCACCCCGTATACTTGGATTCGTATTTTGTACGATGAATAGAGTCTGCGAACGACCGTATTAAAGCCATTGACCGAATGTATCGAACGCTTTGACATCACCGACGGAGCTAGTCATACGTTCACGCATTCGTGCTAGAATGCTGTGCCGATCTGGGTCAACTATAATTCATATGTGTCGCTTAGCGTGTGTGGTTTTCTTTTTTTTTTTTTTATTACCTCTAGTCTAGTTTAGAATTCGCTTTGAATTATTTGCTTGATGGGAATGTTTTAGAACTGTTTTGCAAATGTTATCGTTCTAAGGACTGAAGTGTGTCTTGTAGATGTTAGTATTGATCGTGTTGAGTACATACTTCAGCACGTTGTGTAACCAGGCTGCTAACTGCTTTAAGAATGAATGCACCAAATGAAAGACAATGCTCTGAATAATTATAAGTATCAGTCTGATGAGTGTAAGGGAAATAATAAGTTAAAACATTCATATGTGGGCTGGCTGATATTGACCTGATTTCTCTCCTGGAAATATTGTATACTCTGGGGCGTTTGGTTTTATTCAATAACTTCTTGGTGCGCGTTACCTTCGTGTGCTTGCTTTAAAATAATTCGGGAGTGGTGGCATTTTTTTTCTTCTACCTTCTTGTTTCTGTGACGATGTTGGATTAAACTCGTAACCATTTCATATTTTAACTTCTGCCTGTGGCAGTTACATTTTCTATTTACTTAGTACCTGTAGTTTGTACCATTTTACGAATTGATGCTATGTCAGGTATTGTTTCATTATAACAGTATTGTTTCTTTGTTTAAATGATTATTTATTTATTTTAATTTTATTTTTTCTTGACTTGAATATAAGCTAAGAATAAATCATATTTCACCTCAACTTGACTCTTGTAGTCCATGAAATGCACATAGATTTCTAGTTCAGGGTTCTATGTTTCATGGACACGAGTCTCCGTCTTTACAACATCCTCTACAGCTGGTTTGGCTTGATTCTCTTGTCTTGTGCTATCTGTTGAACACGGCTTAGGGAATGTTATCTCCCGCACGGAACTCTCCCCCGCCCCCTCCATCCTTTCTAATTTTGTTGTTTTATGTTACTAGTATCTTGACCGCTAATTCTCTTGACCTTTTCGAGTGTCTTAACTACAAGACAAGTGAGACAAGGACCATACATGCAATATTTTGGACTTGGTAAGGTAACACGCGATGGTGGTTTTACTGAATAAGATTTGGCATCTGTGCTTTGTCTATGATTTAACCTAATCCTTTGTAAAAGAAGTTACAAGATCTGTATATCTTTTACGTGAGGCGTATTTTATTAGAGTCCGCTGCTTCCTCTTCGATATGTTGTAGAAGTAATGATATTATATTCGAAGTCGCGTCTTGATAAGATCACTTCTACCCTGTTACCCATTAATATGTGTACTTGACAAAGGGACTTGTAGTTTGCGGTATTAAAATAAATATAAGCGCGTTCTATGTCAACATTTGTTGACATAAATTTTGTTTTTCGTAAGTCCGTAGTTGCATGTCCTAGAGATAAAAGTAATATTTTTTATACTAAGGTCACGACCGTTTTACAAACAAGGAATATTTTGATAAATTATCCTTCACGTGTATTGTTGATTATTCAGTGCTTGTACAGTATTAAAACTAGATGGCTATTCTCTGTCTAAAGACATTACGAGAAAAATGAGTTTCTTTACGTCTTGATTGTGTCTGCCTAAAGAATAGTTTCTTTACGTCATGATTATTTGTGTCTGTCTAAAAGAAAGTTTCTTTACGTCATGAATATTTGTGTCTGTCTAAAGAATAGTTTCTTTACGTCATGATTGTCTGTATAAAGAATAGTTTTTTTAAGTCATGAATATTTGTGTCTGTCTAAAGGAAAGTTTCTTTACGTCTTGATTATTTGTGTCTGTCTAAAGAATAGTTTCTTTACGTCATGATTATTTGTGTGCCTAAAGAATAGTTTCTTGACGTCATGATTATTTGTCTTTCTAAAGAATAGTTTCTTTACGTCATGATTTTTTGTGTCTGTCTAAAGAATAGTTTCTTTACGTCATGGTTATTTGTGTGCCTAAAGAATAGTTTCTTTACGTCATGGTTATTTGTGTGCCTAAAGAATAGTCTCCTATGAAAATGTCTCGCTGGTCTAAAGAGCACAGTACAGCCACAGCCTGTGACTCCCTTCTCTCACAGCTTCGTTGTTTTTATAATTTTGAGCTCTCAAGCAAGTGATAATAATAATCTTCTTTCTCTATCTTTAACTCTTTCCTTCCAGCTCAGTCCTCCGCTCCCCGCCCTGCTCTTCAACCATCTTTTTCTTCACGAGCTGACAAACATGGGGGAAACCCCAGTCCCGTATCACTCTCTCGGCCTTCTCGCTAGAACAAGACACGTTTTGTTCTATATAAATGACGATGAAGGGCCCGTTTGTCCACTTGTAAGCTTAGATGATAAATACGAGTTTGAAGACCACTTTTTTTTATAATGTAAATTGTAAGCTAATGTTTACTGCACTCAAATACTAGGTACGTTTTGTTTATGTTATTCATTACAGAAAAAAAAACGCATTTTTGTAAAAACTGCAAGAAGAGAGTTATTGTGTTCGTTATTTAATGACATGGCAACAGTGGAATGGGTAGAGTAGCAAATATTATGTCTGTCGTAGTAAACGTCTGTGCGAAAACAGTTCCTTTTTTTACTTTCATTATACCAATGTGCTCTTAATAATTTACGATAGAAGCTTTTTTTTTTAATAAAATAAAATAGTGTGTTACACTGTACCGTAAATGCATTTCGAATTAGGCCCGCTGTTTTCAAGGCAATTAGATAGCCATTATAAGAGGATGGTGAGCCCACTCTCAGTTGTCAATTGCCATCACTTGATACAGGAAGATATATCTTGTACAGCAAGTTGTCAACTGTTTTATTCCCTATTGGATTATAGTGGTTGCGGACTCGCTGAGTGTGTTTACATCGTCAGCTCGTGGTTTTATTGTCATGTGTATTTATAAGGCATGCTTCATGCTGACCAGTATTTCGCCTAGCGTTCCTTGTGGCATATGGAAACACCACGACAGTTTTCAGCTGCGTCTGTATTTAAGTAAACCACACTGGTTGTCTTGCTAGTTAAAATCCATTAAATCAATAAGGTGAGTAGGCTTTCAAGTCTCGGCTCGGCTGTATTTACTTTTAATGTCTAAAATAGATTTTAATCCCGCTGGGCCTAATACTATACTTAACTAATGCCCATTTCACATTAAAGTGTTTTTAAAAATACGTGCAGGATGTATTCTTGGAATTTCTGAGAAAATATGAAACAGTGCTTACATATAAAGCCAGTTATACGGTAATTATTTTTTTCTGTTTTGTACTGGGAATCGTTAAAAAAAACACGGGTACCTTATTACTGTGTTGTAAGGCGGGTATCAGTCGGTGGGAATAAAAGAAACTAAGAACAAGGAATGAGTCATCTTTAGGTCCAGTGTTTGTTATATATTTGTGAAATAGCACCGCTCTCACATTCAGCGCTCTTCTGTGTTTTTTTCTTCTTCTCTTTTTCTTGCCGCTCGGCGCATCTCCCTCGGGGCTCCGCGGCACGGCGGAGATGATGGAAGCAGGGCGTGAGGAGGCGGGTAGTTAAGTCCGGTGGTTGTGTTGTGTAACGTGTTATGTAGGATTCCTCTACCGCTTCTTTCTCTCTCTCTCCCTCTGTCAATCTGTATCTTCTTATCTAGTCTAGCTATCGCCATGTTGCTACTGCCCCGTTTTAATTTTAATATTGCAAATTTAAAAAATTAAATAAATGAACATGTGTACATAATATAAAATCTATCTTCATTTAATTTCATAATTATGGAGAATGTTAATCAAGTATTGAATACATTATGTTTATAAGAGGTTAAATGTATGACTATTTTAGTGCATTATCCCCAGAATCAATGTCAGTTGTGGTACGACAAGACGTGTTTTAAGTTAATGAACGTTTTGTTATTGCTGTTTAATTATATGTTTAAACATCGCGTCCTGATTCGATCACACACAGCTCATATTCACACGCGTTGAGTCGGACGGTCAGAATCAAACGGTTCACCTAAATTATTATATTGTGATGCAGTTGAACCAGGAGACGTTGATCGGCGATGTCTCTAAAACATCACAATGGGCTCATGTGATACAGAATAGGGTGTGTGTACAACAACCCTTTGTAGGGCGCAAAACAGCGCTGTCCCTACAACATGACTTTTGTGAGGCGATAATTAGCGTTGCCCTTGCGACAGTAGACCTACGAGACAACAGCGCTTCACCTACTGCATCAATGTTGTGAGTCAGTCTCAGTTTTCTGTGAGCACAGTCTTGACAATAGAAATGAAACTATAAAAAAAAAATTCTCACTTGGATTATCGATTTATTGGCTGACTCATGAATAATTCCACGTGATTCCACATTACCAATAGTGTGCTCACTTTATGAAAAGTAACTTTTTTTTTTAAATATTGACAACCGTGCACGTGGTTAATCAGTCCCAGTGCTCTTATCTAGTCATGCTTGCGTAAGTTGGTCGATTCTTACACACTTTCACAATTAGCGAGGGTTTGAACATTTCATCCAGCACTGAATGGGACAATTAAGAATTAACGGGTTCGAGACACGGAGGATGTGTGGGAGGATTTTTTTTTTTCAAGACCTGACCGTAAGACTTATGAAGAAGATCTGCATACCCGATGATTTGGTGTCCAGCGGTTCTCATTAAGCCTTTTTTTTCCTACCCTCTCCCGCACTCTATTATGTTAGATAACCGCCCCCACCCATTAATGTTGGGTATGAAATAAGGCTGAGTACGCTCAGTTCTAAAACGAAGCTCCGGACCTGTCACCATACTGGCAACTTCTAGGGCTGATTCGGCCCACATATTGTGTACACACTTCCTGAATCTTGCCCCGTGTATGTGTTCTCTCTCTTCCCCCCCCCCCCCCCCCCCCAACACGTTGCGGCCTTCGTTCATCAAGAGTGATGAATAAGATGAATCAAATAGTTCTCAAGAGGCCGGGTGATCAATACTGTCCTAAATATCATCGGCTTGGGTACATCGGGTCGCGTCTCATTCAATCCACACGGCTGCTTAGCTAGGGCACCGTTAGATAATCGCCGCTCCGGCAAGCTTTTGATTTGCAAGATAATTTTTAGCGTTCTTTTCCTTCTCCAGTATAAATGTGTGTTTATATATATATATATATATATATATATATATATATATATATATATATATATATATATATATATATATATATATATATATATATATATATATATATATATATATATATATATATATATTCACTGCAGCAATTATACCCATTTACTACTGCAGGTTAGACATTTATTCTGGCCTTTGCACCAGGTGTTTGCCCTATCCCATTATACCGCTGAGTCAGAACACGGGTGATCTATTCTAGGCTAATGCCAGAGTTAACGGTCTGTTAAACATACTCAATGCTGCCAGATAGATCACTACGTCCCAGTCATTGGTGAGGCCATGACGGGGTGATTTTTTAGAATTATTTTTAAAAATTGATTGCTTTGTAGCAACAACATACTGTAGTGCCGATCTAACTGATCGTATAGCGAAGACACGATACGCTATCGATACTGACTATTCTGTTCATAAATTTTAGATGGTTAATAGAATATAGCACTTGACGTGTTAGGG
This sequence comes from Physella acuta, assembly GCF_028476545.2. Taxonomy (NCBI): domain Eukaryota; kingdom Metazoa; phylum Mollusca; class Gastropoda; family Physidae; genus Physella; species Physella acuta. The sequence goes on from NW_026732767.1 coordinate 56,561, forward strand.
ACGTGTAGTAGACCTTGTCTAGATTTATGTGAAGCTGCAAGTGGTTTGATTATTTCGTCTGACTCCCTCCCCTCGTTTAAAGATGTTGAAGGAATAATAAAGTTGGGATTCGCATTCTAATACGATGTTTGTTGTTGTTTTGTTTTTTTAAATCAAGTGTTAGTGTTATTTATTGTTTACACCTAGTCAGTATAAAAATGCGGAACATAGTTACAATATTTACATGCATACAATTTCTTCTACTTAGATTTAAGTGCTATTCACACACTATCACATGAGGTTTATTTATTTATTTCTTTTAAGCGATTAGAAACCTAGGCCTAACCTGGGCACTCGGCCAGGCCCCTCGCGACCTGGTTTCTATGTGGCTCGCATGAATCAATTCAGCCCAGCCACTGAGTGGCAACAACGTTCATTCATACACCGTCCCGCCCTAGTCAAGCGCTGTTGTGCTACTCTCCACGCCAACACAGTTCACGGCGCTAATTATTGTCTTAGTAAATGAAAACGGTTGTACTCAAAATTGTAGGATAGGTCGATTCGCGAGTGAGTAATGTTTCACGGGGCGCTGTTGGTACGATGATTAAGGGGGATTTTATTTCTCCTGGTAGTTAGCCTTGATTTTTTTTTCTCTAGGACGTGCTCCCATTCACACTACCGAAGGAGTGGGTTTTTTTTTGTTGGGTTTAAAATAATCAACGTTGGCCACGCGCAGTAGTTCTCTTTCCCCCCCCCCCCCCCCCACGTCCACGGGCGTCAGTGTTAAAAGCTTAAGAGCTCAAAGCTGTTCCAAATCTAACCCCAGGTCATTGGCTCCTCCCTATTGTTCATTTTACTTGGTTGTCTTGGTGAAACTAAACTATTGTTATCACATTTTTTTCCACGCCATTAATTTTTTTTTAAATCTAAATAAAAACGTAAACATTCTTAAAGGACAAAATCGTGTGTTTCTCATTATTAGTAAAACAGTTAACACCATTATTCTAAGCTGCTAACCTTTCAAATTGCGAAATCAAAAGTTTTTCATGGTGTTTTTAAAGGCAACATTTTTATTTTAAATAGGATAACAACTGAAAAATACGTTTTTTTTAAAGATGGAGAGGGAGGTGTCACATTTTTTTGCAAGCTGTTTGTCATAGACCACTATTTGTAATTGAGCAACAACTCTTTCAATTTACTGTACTCCTGTTTTTCTATCCCTGCACTGGTTTCAGTGTTTGTCTCTCACAGTATTGTTTCCTTTATTTTTGTTTTTCTAGTTACCTCCTCCTTCCCCCCTCCTGTACTTCCTGATGTCCTATTTGTAACCTGTTTTTTTTTTTTTTAGAGATCATTACAAGACTGGTGGTTGTGTGGTGTATGTGTGTGTGTATGTCAGCAGGGCTTTTTCTATCACCACCCACACCTTTTGCCTCAATAGCCTTTTTTTTTGTGTTGTTTGTTGTTGCTATTTCTAGTCTGACTACAAAGATGTTTTGTTTTCACAGTTCTGTATTTGTTAGGGGATCTTATTTATACACTGCATTTATTTCAGTGCAGTGTGTTCTTCATCATTTTTGTCTCCAACACTCTTTACTAGCAATTGAAATTTTACAACTTTTAGCTAAATTGGATTTGAAATAATTAAAAATGAAATGCTCAGTTAGTGCATATATTTGGCATTGCAATAAACATGACTTATGCTTGTACAAAACAGTATTATTTTGTAACAGAGTGAGTAGTTAAAGAACGAGATTGATTTATCTCTGTGCTTGACATTACATAATGAGAGGAAACTAAAGTCCCCACTAGGTTTTTCTTCCTGTTGATGAAACAAATAAACAGGAAATATATCTAGTGAAATCTGTAACCTTGAATTACTGTGCTGACCCATTGCCACACTTTTGTGACACCGCAGTATAATAATTTTGTACTTGGTATTAAAGCCTTGTTTGTTAAATCGTTAGTTGACATGCATTTCAAAACTTTAAATGCTATTTGAGAACTAGTTTTTTTTAAACTAATATTTAGTTTTTCGTAAAATGAAATGTAAAATTCTAGCTCAAAAACTTTTGGTCTCTGGTTGTTAAAATGACTTGTAGTTTTAAAAAAAAAATATTTTTTTTCTTTTTTAGGATTCAAATGAAGATGTAACTCCGCGGGATGGCGCGGAGGGCAGAAGGCCGCACATTTAATGTGAGCGTGATCGGCTTATCAGGCACTGAACGTGAAAAGGGCCAGTATGGTGTTGGAAAATCTTGTCTCTGCAACAGATTTCTTAATCAGGTAATGAAGCCCAACTCTATTAGTGCAAAGAACATGCTATGTATAATGTATTGTAATTAATCTGCTGTGCCTCTACAACAAAACTTTACTTTGATATATTAACAAAATTTGTATTAATGTCAAAATATTATACTTGACTCTTGACACATACTAAAATCTACTGTTAATTTTTAGGTTGCTGACAACTATTACCAAGAGCACATCTCTGTGTTGAGTCAAAGTGACTTTGCAGGGCGGGTCATCAACAATGACCACTTCCTGTATTGGGGGTCTGTGGTCAAGACAGATGATGGCAACAACTTTACCTTTCATGTGGTAAATATTTAATTTAATTTTTACCTTCATCCAATTGTAGTTATAGTTTGATAATTGTATTATTTTTTAAAATTGCATCTATAAATTAAAAGTAAATTAATTTTATTTTATTGCATATTTTTAAAATTAATATTTAAAAAAAAAATGTTTTATAAATTAAGTATATTATTTACATTGCACACAATCTATTCAATTTTAATATGATTATATATTTTATGTTAGGTCAACTAAACATACATTTTTTGTTTTTTTGTCTTAGGTTGAACAGACAGAATTTATTGATGATGTCAGCTTTGCACCATTTAAGACAGCCCGTACAGAAACATATGTTAAAAGAGCTGTCAGTGGCAAAGTACAAAGTGCTGAAAAACTGATGTATATCTGCAAGGATCAGTTAGGTCTGTGTCTTATTAAATTATTTTGTCTGGCCTTTCTGATTTATTTGTGTGATAGCTTTTTTTTTGTTAAGTTTAATCCAAGTTTATCTTACTTTTAGTATTTTTTAAAAGTATTTAAATTCCAATATTAGTAAAGAAAAATGATCTAGAAACTACTTATATTCAAGACAGTAAAATTTTTTTTACAAATTTACTATTAGACTTAATAGTACTTATTATATATCAGAATAACAAATCCTAATTTGTCTTTTCTTGCTAGGAATGGAAACAGACATTTCTTACCCACAAGTCCTCATGCCTGAAGGAAAGTTGGCCATTGATGGTTTCCTGTGCTGCTTTGATGTGAGCAAGGTCCCCCAGAGAACTATAGAAAAGCAGGTTGAATTTGTAGCAGCCTTGCTCAACAATGCGCTCAAAACCAAGAAGCCTGTTGTCCTTGCCACAACCAAAGGGGATTTCTCATGCCAGGAGTATGTCAAAGAGGCCGAAAGGTTGCTGAATCGCAAAGAGTTCAAAGGGAATATTTTTCTAGTCGAAACATCTGCTCACGAGAACATCAACATTGAGTCTGCGTTCATGCTTCTAGCACACCTCATTGACAAAACAAAAGCAAAGTCAAAAATCTTACCTTTCTTAGAAGCCAGGAAACAGAGGCATGAATTGCTGGAGGTGGCCAAAGAGGCATACATCCATTTATTGCGTACAAATGTTACTGATCCAAAAGCAGTATGGACTACGTGTAAACGAAAGTTAGAACTAGAGTCAGATTTTGGACATTATGTGGAAATGTTCGGTACAGAGCAGGCTCGAAAGGAATTTAGAGCACATACGAAAAGGTTACGTGATGAACAGATACGCTTACGTGAGCAGCGCTACATGTCGTTATTACCTCGGTTATTGAAGTTATTTCTTCCGACCTTGGATTCTATTACAGAAAGGTATGTTAAAAACTTAGTAATGTAAACACATTAATTATTTTTAAACAAATGTTTAAATTTAATAATTTAATTTAATACTCTCAAATGTGAAATCCAAGCAACTTTGGAATTTTCTTGAATTTACTTTTGTGGTCATGTTGTAATCATGGGGTATAAGTGTCTTTAGTTACTTTGTGTTGAACATGGTTGTTTTTCTTTGGCTTACTTAGGTTATCAACCATTGCAAGTAGACATTGTCACTTGTTCAATAGATGTGGGTATGAGCTGCTTGTTTCAAACGGCATCATTTTTCTGAACTGTTTATACATAATTTTTTTTTAAAAATATTTTTTGTTTTAACATTTGTTTCCTTATAACAATTCTACTTAAAAGTTCAGTTTTAAAAATAATTCTAAAGTATTATATAAATTCTAGTTAAAGAAAATTGTGTATTTATTCTTTTGGTTATTTTTTAGTGTTCACATTTCTGCAGCTGATAGTTTGCCAGTATATCTTTGACTTAGTCTTTATTCTTTTATGATTAGCTTGATTTTATTTACAGGCTAATTAGGACAAATGTGTTAGAATCTAATCTTAAAATTGCTTCCTACAAGTTAAGAATGAAATATCTGGACTGAGCAAGCATCTACTACTACTGATAATAACTAATAAACACGCAGACCCCTTATTTTGAAATTATATTATATAGAACTTTTTATATTTAAACATGTCAGTTTATTTATTATAGTGCATAAGATATTCTTTAATATACTTAACTTATTGGATGTTTGATTTTTTTTTTTTGTAACCATTTCTTAAGAAATGCTATGGCCAGTTTATCTTGCATCATCTTAATATTTGTGCTAGAAAGACTGATGGCATAGTTGTGTATAAGGAGATCACTGCTTAGTTGAATAGAACAATTATTTTCCATTCTGATATAATGTCAGTTTTCAAACAATATATGCAACTTTAAAAAAAAAAATCAAATGACAGTTTAAAACTTTGATTTGTGTGTTATGTCCAAGAAAATCTATTAGGGTTATTAGATATGCTAGGTTTTAAACATCTGTTAACTTTCACTATACTTGATTTAGAAAATAAAAGCTACAATTTCTCAACTTCTAAAATTATTAACTTATTATTTTCTCTGGATGATATTAGAAAATTATTAAATCATGAAAACTCTTGCTTTTATTATTATAGGTTAGATATGTTTGAATTAATTTAACTTAACACATATAAATTTACTCAACACATTAATCTTGTTCTTTTAACATTAAGAATGTTATATAAGAAAATCCAATTTTATGTTTACCTAATTTAACCAAATTTGCATATATTAATTCTATTATGTAATATGTAACATAATAATTATATCTTTGGAGCTTAAAAGGCATTACGCTGATTTAAAATGTTACATTTTTTAATGAACAATTTCGAGTAGCAATTGCAGTTTGATAACCTCACTTAACCATTCTGACTTGTGTTTCTAAATATTATATTTTATGTCTATAATTTAGAAAAGAAAAAATTTGTCATTAAATATCAATATTTATCTTTGTTTTAGGGGGTGGAATCCAATACGCAAACTCATACGGGACCATCCTGACTTTGACCGCCATTTTGTGATAATTTCTGAGGAAGGGGGCACATCTTGGAAACAGTGTGATGCATTCTTAGATAACTCAGAGGAAGTGAGGATTCCTTATGACTTGCTCAACTCAGCTGAGGCTGAAATGTGCTTCAGAAATCACTTGAATGAATTACAAGCCTATCACAGAAAAAGAGAGTAAGTACTAATTAAAGAAGTTTTTCTTTTCAATAAAATTTTCTTTTTCTGTACTTAAAATATACACAATCTTTAAAAATAATTTGAAAATTTCAGCTGTATATTTAATTTTTTGTTCACTCTAGATTACAACGGCAGTTCAAACAACTGCTAGAGGAAAACCCTCAAGTCACGCCAGGCAAACCCCTCTCCGAAACATATCTGTTATTCCTGAGTAAAGAATGCTACTCTAGCTTAGATGAAGTGGAGCGAAATCTAGTCTATGAGGAACACATGACAGAGCTGAGAGCAGCTGCAAGGGCAGACTTTCAGGAACTTCTTTGGGAAAAGTCGGGGGCATTTTTAGGGTTAAATACAGCAGAGAGGGTCACTCCTAAAGACTTGATGATTTTGACAGCAGCTCTTCAAGATGATAAAAGGTAAGTCCATTCAACTCAGTTTGCTGTGGATATTTATATACGGGTGTTATAGTTTAATTAAGGTGAACCTTGATTAAGCTTTTGCTTTTAGAAAAAATCCTCACCAGTCAATCTACGCTTTCCAAAAGATGTGCGTAAAGTTAAACAGAATTTCATCCTTTCAAAAAATTGTAACATTTTTACTTGAGAGATGTCAATGAAAATTAACTTTGCAATGTGGACCTAAAAGCTATCCTAAAAAGTCATATCCTTTCTTAGTTTTGAAATCGTTTGATTACAGAGAGCTTGCTCCTTTGATGGTTTTACTATTGCTATTAACATTGTAACATGGGATGGGGTGGGGTCCAAAAAATTTATTTTTGACTTTAAAACTTGCCTATGTGGCATGGCCCCAGAGAATACAGAGCATGTCCTTCAGGACTGTTCCTTAAATAGCCAGGCGCTATCCAAACACTGGCCCCTATACACCCCACTCAAGGTAAAAATATGGAGCACCCGCGGATATGGAGACCACATTCCAGTTCATACACGAAGTTGGACTTGTTTAAATCCTCCACTGCCTCCACCATAAACTAAATGCAGAAGAAGACTTTTAAAGAGAGGCTTTATTACAAAATAGTTAAAGTTTGTAAACCGCAGATTTAAGTTGTTGACACTATGTTCTATTGATTGTCATGTTGTTCATTGGTTTACATTTTCTTTATATTATTGTAGGTATAAAGCTTTGCAGCGACTAGAAGAAGACAGAAAAGTTATGATACTTAACCATTTGGGTTTCATGCAGTCCCCGTCCCGAGAGAGATGTTGCTTTGGTGATCATTGTATAGATACCCAGGTGGAAAACTTATTGGCGACACGTGCAATTAGGTACATTCTAGTTAATCTTTTTTTTTTATTAAATAAAATAAACAAAATATTTATTTTGAATCATAAAGTTTCCCTTTCAAACCTGACGGTCTATGGGACAAGTGAAGTAGAATTCACTTGTTTCTGTGACCTCGGCATATGAAGAGATAGTGTGGTCAGCACTATGCCCAGCCGTCTTTACTTTCCCTAACGTGAGTTAGGTACCCATCAGAGTTGGGTGGACTCAGGGATGGTCTACTGACTTAAACTCGGATTCGAACTTGAGACTTACGGGTTAGTAGTCCAGCTCTCTACCGCTAGACCACTCCCTTCCTTAATTTTAAATCATATTGACCATATTTTGTTCAGTTGGTAAAATATTAGATTTTTTAAAATTTCAAGATATAAAAATTTTGTTTTAAAAAGTAACTGTTGGGTCAGTAATCAAGCACCTTACAATGCAATCACACAACCCCTTCATTGATGTTAACATTTTTTTCTCCTTCAACAGACCAGAGTTAAAAAGCTCTCTGGACTCAGCTGACTCTGGTTGTAAAACTTTGAATTTGGTGCTTTTAGGCAAAGATGGTCTTGCCATCTCTCTCAACAGGGAGATCAGAGTAAGTGTTATTTATTTCCTTTTAATAGTTTTAATGAATCTAGTCTGGCCAGATGAATGAACTTTTTCAGTTTATGATATGTGGCCTTGGCCTGTAAGGAATTGTCTGGTCAGATACCAGTCAGTTTTTTATATATTTAGCATGAGGACTTTTAGGTTGATTCAAAGTTTTTATAAAAATTCTCACAGTTTCATAAGTTTTATTCTGGTGAAGTAACATTTACAGTTTAGTTGTAGAATTGTTTCAAATTTCCAGATTGTTGACTTAAAAACTGAACAAAGTATAGAAAGTTAATTATTATTTATAGAAATAAAATACACAAAAATAGATGAGCTTTTGTACTTCAAAAGATAAGTTTTTAAATTTAAAAATAAAATTTACTGTTTACACATTGGATTTTTTATTTATATTATTTTCTCCTCTACAGAATTTATGTATTGATGATGAATATGTCATAGACAACACAACATATAGTTTAGATTATAGACCTATTGATGGTGATGTTAGTCGTGAACAAAATGCCTTGGCCACCGCTAACTTTAGGCCACATGGTATGTATATCTTTTTAAATTTTAACTCATATTAGGTTGTGATAACTTCTATGATTTTTATTAGAATGAAACATTAACAATCTCACAATTAATGCAAGTATTTTAAAGTGTTAAATTAAAAATACAAACATAAATATTTATTTCAATAATTTTTTATTATTATAGATAAATGACAAAGTTTAAAAGACTATACTCAGATGCAATTAAATTTTCCTTTCTTTAAATGATCATTGCAATTGTTTCCTTGCAGGTTGTCTATGTGTTTATAACTCAGATGAAACACTCAATTACATTCGGGATAGTTTGGAGAGGTCACTGACCAATGATGTTATCAGAGAAGGTGAGGCCACACTCAGTGGTATGCCTATTGCCATTATCCAGGCTTCAAATTCTAGTCAGAGTGAGAAAGAGAATGAACTTCTCAGAGAGAAGGGGAGGACCATTGCTTCAAGGTAAATCAGTACTTTAATTTTTTAATCTGCTTTTTTACTAATAATAATTATGCACCTCTCAAGAATACCTATTATATATGTTACTAGCAAAGTGAGTAACCCGGCATTCCATAGATATGGGACCAAATAGTACAACATAAATCTGATTTCGTACCTTGCCTCTGTAGTATAAATAATGCCAAGCAATGGGACCTATAAAGTGTAGAATAATCTTAATCTATCCATAATATTTCCTTTATGTATTTGTTGCACTACCTTAGGTTAGTTTTGGGGGCAATGTGTAACCAACAGCAGGGGTTTTGTCGGCTCCAGTTTTGGACAGGTGCTTATTGATAAGAGGATGTCCTGCTTCCAGCCAACCCTGACCTAACCACTCATCACAGATTTTCTATTAAAAACTATTATTAAAAAGCCTTGTGCACTTAACTACATTACTGGCATTCTAAGAAGAAGTTAATGACTATTACCGAACTAGAATGCTAAAAAGAACTGATTTGAATATTTATTACATTCCAGGCTGCATGGAGAGTTTATTGTTGACTATGATGTTGTAGAAGACGGTGTTCAGTTTGTTGAAGGTCAGATTCATGCAGCACTTCAGACTATTATACGAGGGTGTAGTCCTGGTTTGAACAGCTGGTATCTGTCTGACCAGTTTGAACCAGATATCAGGTAAGGAAAATGTTTTAAATTAAATTTTAGTAATCAAAATGTTTTGAATTTATTAGCTCTAAAAGTATTTCTTTTTTTTCTTTTACATACATGACAAATATGTCAATTACCCTTAGAATCGCATTAAGAATGATGCAGAAGAAGAATAACTAACCATACCCATCCTTTCTCATTGTAACTATATTTTAACAATACTACTTAACCCCTTGTCCTTGTATATCAGCTAATATAGTCATTGGATAAGAAACATTGTATTTGTAATTCTTGTTTTGAAATTTAATTGCTTTCCCAATATTTTCTTTACATCTAATAATACAATTGTTTTTCTCTCTCTCCCACCCTACCCCATTTTTCAGGTTGTCGATGTGTCTGATGTGTGGAGATCCATTCCTGCTAGAAACACCCCTTGGTCCTCTGCTGAACCATGATATGTGTCGGGTACTGGCAGACACACCCTACTGTATTACCTTAGATCTGTTCCTAGAGTCATCCAAACAAAAAGTTGAGATTGAAGTGGCGTCTTATCACGGTGGGAACCGGCTGCATCAAGGTCTATTCCATGGCTACATTCTTGTTTACTCTGCTAAACGAATGGCCTCTTTAGCCACGCTCAGGTACTGACATTGATTGTTTAAGGTTACTGGTACTCATGAAAACATCTATAAACATGTTCATTGTTATTTTCTGCTAGTATTGCTACAAGGAAACTTATAACACAAGGAAAAGCTCCTGTCTGTGTTTTAATATGAAATGAAAATATTCTTATTTGGTAAAATGTAATAAGCTAAATTTTAAAATTTTATCCCGTCAGAAAAAATGTTTAAAAGTGCAAGCTTCAATAATCTCATGATAGTTAAACCAGCATTTTTAATCACGTTGCTTTTTACCTTTATTTCATATGTTTACATTTCTTTTCCATACAAAATAACTTTAGTTGTATTTTTGTGTTTTCTGTGCTCTCTAGGGCATTTGTTGATAACCTGTTGGACGTCCCGAAATTGATTGTTGCTGTGTCAGACTCTGGCGTCTCTCCAAACTTATACTCCAGTGATATTAGTCAAACGCTTATACAGGAAGGCAGCCGACTAGCCGATTCTATAGGCGCTGAATTCATTTTAACTACAGCCAACTTTAGTCAGCAAAGTAACTACACCACACTCAAAGCTTTTTAGTCTTGGCATTCTTCTGAGAATATACTTGTTCATAAAAAATAGTTCTACATGTATATACATAACAGAAAGAATCAATATACTTCATTTTAAAGCATGTTTTTGTCTACTTTAAATTTATATTAATTTAAATTTTATTTTTTGCAGCGGGTGTGTTCTTGCCATTTTTCAAGGATGTTTGGAAACAGAGAGAAGAATCTGAGTCCCTGTACCATGAGCCTTCAGAGGAGCCGTGCCCACCAGCTTATGATGAAAAGCCATTTTATAGTTCCCGTCCCCCTGCACCTCTACCCAAAGCTAACTACGGATATCATACACACAAATCCAGTACCTCCAACAGGTCGGTTGTTCTTCATATCATGTATGTAAATAAAAGTTTTTTAAAGTAATACTTAACTTTTTTTAATTAAAATTTCATTTCAATATACAGTATATACATATAAATGAAAGTATTTGATGTTGACATAACATGTAAAGCCTGTTTCTGTAATATCAGAATTTGAAGACAAAAGTTGTCACCCATCCCGGCTGACTTTTTAAAATAAATTAATGAAAATGGTAACTGCACTGAAGTATGATTAATTTAAACCAAAATAAATTTTACTATCAGACATAAATAGACCAATCATATTAGTTTGCTTCTTTTGGGTGACAGTTAAAATACTTTTAAGTTAGAAGTTTAAATAACTTCCCCCACAAATGAGTAGAATCAACTAAAATCTAACAACTTATATCCTATATCACCATCTCATTTTTTTAGCTCTTGTTCCATAGCTTGAAGTGCTGACTCAGTTTATTATGGAGATTACACTTACGACCTGTGAGAAGTGATAACATTAAACCTATAGTTATATTATACTAATTTTCTCCTCCCACCAACAGCACTGATTCTGAGCCAGTGTATGACCAGCCCAACCTGTTCCACTCCCACTACTCAGACAGTGAACACGAGGCAGACAGGGGCTCCAGCGTGTCTCCGCCCCCTGTGGCGGAAGAGATCTACAGCGAAGTTATCATTCCAAACATGAACGGTGAGCATTTGGTCAAACCAAGTGTTGTGAAAGCCAGAAAGAATGTCTATGCTGGTAAGCAGTTGTGGCTCTGTGTTGTAGTTGTGTGTTTTTTTTAACAATTTTTTTACATTTTTTTTTTTTTGCAATTTCAAAACAGATTTGATTTTACAAATTTTTTTAAATGTCATATTTGAGTAAACCGTTTTAAAATTGTAATTTTTTTTTAGTTTTCCCATTTTTGTTACTTATCTAAAAAAAATTTACTATTACAATATATTCATTTTTGCTACAAAACTTTATCTGTATAGCAAATTTAAAAAAAATTGTTTTTTTAAACTCGTTTTTCTGTTCTTGTTTATTTGGGTTTAGTTCTATTATAAATAATATAAATGTGTATATGTATCCGCTAATACAAATTAAATTATGAAATCTATAAAACCTATATTTTCTGTCATGTACATTGTGTTACTTCTGGCGCTTTGATTGCATAATAAACACAACAGGAAGTAAATGGGAGCACAGAAAATCACTTCCCATCATGCCCCTGGGTCATCACACCATGTCCCATGAGGCTAGTATAACAAGCAGCAGCAGCACCAGCAATGCCACCACAAGCAGTGGGAGTAGTTTCAACAACAGCAATGTCTGTGCCAGCGCGCCCCCTCTTTTAGACCTGGCTACCCGGGGCATCAAGGACCCGCAGGAGTTTTTCAGGAAGTCTTGCAGCATGAAAATTGCTGCGGAAGAGGCAGTGGAGGCTGGGGATGAAGCTGAAGAGGAGGAGGATGATGATGAGGATAAAGAGAGTAAAAAGAGCCGATTAAAAGGAGGCAGAGGTGATTGATATTTTTTCGGAGAACACTTTTGGATTTTGTGTGTCATTCCAGTCACATTTGGTGTTCAAGTCACCCTTTTTGTTTCGAGGTTGCTGCAGTGTTCCTAATTTTTATTTATTTCTCTACTTGATGTTTAATTTCTAGTGTGGCCTGTGTGTTTAGTATGTTATCATTTTCCTGGCCATTTGTATGAACCTGCTTAATTTTAATTTATCCTATCCATACTGGCCTGTAATTTGTTTATTAGTGTTTTGTAGTATTTTATTGTTTAGTTTATTTGCTCCTAAAATGCTGAAGAAAATATAGTTAGTCTAATTAGTTTTAGGAAGTTAAGTTTCCTTCAAAACTGACTTATTTTATTACACTAGTTCTAGTTTTTATTTGGGTTAATACTAAGCATAGTATTTTTGTACACAGAATTTCTATCAGTGACTTGTTCTCAAAAATGTTTTTGTAAGAAATGCTTTATGCCAAAAACAGGCTTTACACCTATTATAATTATAGTGTTAAAGCTATTTGGATAGTTATATATAATAAACAGATTTATTTATTACTTTTTGTCTTATGCACAAAGTATGCATTTATTACTGCTTTGTTAGTCAGTTAGCTATTTGCTAAATAAGCATACAATGTAATGATTTGTTTATTAACTTCATAACTTTACCTTAGTTTGCTTTTTTTTTTGCTATATAGTTATATAGACTTAAACCTTGCTGTTATTTTGAGCATAACTTGTTAAGGAAGAAAGAAGTATGTAAGGTACTCAGTAAAGGAAGAAAATTTCTACTAAGATACAAGAGGCTTAACACCAGGAAAATTCCTTAACTTTCAGTGGCATTTATTTTTGAGCTAAACAACAAAATTGACTTCATCCTTAAACTACATTGAACTTGATATTGCTTAAAGCATTTGATCAGTGACAGCCTTGCTTAAAGTTTTTTATACAATGCATGATATGTTACTAGATGTTTTCAGTAATTACGACTGCGCATACAGCGTAATTGTTTTGGTGTGCAGTTTAAATAATTTATTGAGTGGCTGAAACAACCCTTTAAAAGCTCAAGCAGTACTTTTGTTTATTCTAAGTTCAATAGAAAATTTATTTATCCCATGTTTGTCTAGTATGTTGTAGGTGGTTTCTAGTCAGTAATGAGAAAACGTTGTGTACTATCTATTCCTTTTACTTGGATGTTGTAAACTATTGTTAAACAAGAGAAAAATTTTCTTTATTTTTGAATAGTTGCTTCTTGAAAATGGTTTTACAATTACACCCTTAAGTTAAATATTTGAACCTATACTTATAAAAACTTTTTTTAAACATTAATAGTGTCACTGTAGTTTATGAACTATAATTTGTAAAGATATATTTTATTTGAATCATTTCTCAGTCCCTTTGTTTTTTAATTTTTAAAGCTTTTTTATGCTTTTATTTTTTTTAGTTATGTTCAAGTTACAATAGTTAAAAAAATTTTATTATTGATAGCCGTACCTTGCTGCTTAAGTCTTTTAATGTAAAGCTCAGTAATTGTTGACTCATTGTGCTGTGAGGCCTTTGTGTTGTTGACTCTGTGTATCAACCTTTTGCTGTATGACTTCTCCAACAGCCTGGGCACTGAATGAGCAGCGGCGCAAGAAGGGGGAAACATTCCCTCCAGCTTTAACGCAAAGCTCGAGTGGCGAAGATGGTGAATAGTTCATATCCAGATAGTTTGCTCTCTCAGACTTTCACACAACCCCCTCTGTTTTTTAAAAATAAAAATTGATGTTGTAATAATTTTTAAAAACTTTCCTTATACATGTTTGTGGCATCAGAAGATTAAGTTAATCTAGGATTAAATTTTTTAAATGTTATTTACTGTTTAAAAAAAAGTTAAACAAAAGCTAGTGACACTTACTTTTATTTTAGTATTTTGTTACAACTATTAATTAACTGAAACTACATAAATGACCACAAAAATGTAGGCAGGTAATCTTTATTTTAAAGACCAGTAACTCCAAATAATTTATGTTTGCTTCCCTTTGCTTGACAGTTGGTGTAGCAGTAGCTAATAGAGCCTACTTAGGTTTAGTGTTTTAAACTGTTTTCCAAGATTTTGTTTGTATGACACTGTCTTAGCTGTGTTATGAATTTTTTGCATGAGTTTGTGTAGTGTGTTGGGAAAGATACCACCTACTTTGATGCAACTGAATGCAAATTTATATTTTAAAATAAAAAAAATCTTTTTTTTAAAGTATATTTTGTGTGTGGGTGAAGTAAGTATAGAAGTTCTATTGTGGTAAAACTGTTGTTGATTGGAGCTTGGTTTCTTTTTTGAGTGTAGACATTAAATTTGAAGGATGTTGCATATTGAAAGCATGTGTTATTTTAGATCACCTTTTAGGTTAGATAAGACAAGAGTTTCTAGAAATATTTTAAGAAAAAGAAATATATTTTGTTTCAATGAAACACATATTAATATAAATGCTAATAGCCACTTTACATTGGAACAAGTTCCAGTAAGGTTTTCAGTGTCTCCTTGCATATTTTTAAGAATCAACAGTGAAAGGCATTTGTTGTTATAAGAAGTGTTTAAAATTTATTTTGTTTATTAGTCCCTACAATACTAATGTATTAACAATACAATTTCTTAAATTATCCCCCTTCCCTTCCTTCAGAGTAGTCTCCCATACTTTACATATCTCTGGAGGTAGCCTATTTGGATATTTCTTAACATTAAGGAGATGTAATAAGTGCTAAATTGTATTATTACAAAATAACTGGATTAACTTATATCATTATTGACTTAAAAATCCCCTTTCTATCCTAAAACAGGCTGGCCAGACACTAGTAACGCCACAGGTAAAAGCGACCCATTTGTCAAGCACATGACCAGCAAGTCAGCCCATGACATAGTGTGGACAGACAATGATGCCAACAACAGAAGGAAGATCATGAATACTCACAGATCCCAGGTCTGTCGGCTACATCCATTCCCACCTACAAATAATCTGTTCACAATCTACCTAGTTTAAACATGTTAAAATAATGTTAACAAGTCATTAATATTTAGTAAAGCAAAACGAAATGGCATTGAAGTTATAAAGTAAAATTTTCTTAACATAAACATAGGTTATAAATTGGATTTTTAAAAAAATCAAAATTATTTTTAATATCACTTAAAAGAAAATGAAAGTTAAATTAATGTTGGTATATCGGATCTCTTTCAGTCTCAAAGTGCTGCTATGTTTAGATCTCACACCAGTCCAGTCACAGCACCGTTAGCTATACCAGAGCCAATAGAGATTGCTGACTATAGTAGTGTTAAGGTAAATTTTGAAGTATTACACAAAATCAATGTTTAACGCTCTTACCCACACATTTTTCTCAATAAAGTACCACCTAAAACTTATCAAGCCTTAAACAAAATACTCAGTGGTTATATTTTTCTATTAAATTTCTTCCTTTTTTTTATAATAATGTCTGTTAATTACAGCCCACATAACAATTTAGTCTATTTGTGTACGTAGGATGCTGTACAATCACCTGAGCTAGGGGATGATGACTACCAAACTGTGGATGATGCTCTCCCTCCTGGTCAGTTACACAGGATTAGGTCAACAAAGTCACCCATCCGGACTAAAGGTTGCTATTACAAGATTTACCACTCTTATAGAGCATTTATTTTTGCAAATAGTAACATTTAATATTATGAAAATTTAAAGAAAAGGTTAATGAGTGATTTTAAAAAAATAATTCAAAATTAGATATACAAAATAAATTGTAATCAGGTGCATAAAAAATGTCTGCAATTGAAAAAGCAGCGACATAAAATAGATAGGAAAAATACAAAATCTTCATTAAAGTATCATGGATGCTGAGTAAGAACTATTTCCTGGGAAATATCTTTTGTTAAGTATTTTAAATGCTATGTTACTTCTTATAGTATCTACCATCTTAAATGGAACTTAAAAATGTGTTCATCAGTCTTGTTTTTTTTTTTCTCAATAGGTCGCACAGATTCTGATGACTCAGAGTTTTCATCTCTTGAAAGAGAAAAATATAATAAAGGTAGGCGTCCAACACCTCACAGGCGCAAATCCAAACCACGGCATCCAGTGGATGACAGTGCCATATATGCCAGCCCTATACCCTCCGGAGCAAAGCCAAGCACTTTTGGTGGCATTGGGAGAAAGCAGAGTCAGACAGGTAAGAGCAGGAAATTTTTTATTCTTAGCCTTGTAAAGCTTTACTGAAAACAATATTGGCAAGTTAACATAATATTTGAAGAATCATTTTGCAATGTACTTTTGATTGATTTTTCTGGAAATTGTCTTTGAAAAAGTTGTCTTTTTGTTAGCTAATCTTAGAATTTTTAATTATATATTTTTAAGTATATATTTTTGGGGAAAAGAAGAATTAAAATACAGATTGACAATTTATTAAGCACCTTTTGAAGAATACTCAGTTTTTTTTTAAATTTCTGCTTATGGTTTTGCAAGTGAACTCTCCTCATTTATTATTCAGAAAATAATATAGGGTTGTTTTCTCTACAGTGCAAAGCCACTCCCCCTCAGAAGATGGCAGTGAAGGAACTGGGGATGAGAAACTTGCATCCAAGAAGAAAGAAAAGAAACGCCGGTCGTTCAATCACCGCAAATGGCGTAATCCATCATCATCCCTTACACATCAAGGTTCTAGTCCCCCCATATCTGACAGTGATCATCTCATTGGCTCACCCCCTGGTACTCCATTATTCTCAGCTCTTTCATTGTCTACGCAGACCCTGGTCTTCACTACGCTGCTTGTTGTTGTGTGTGTGTTTGTTTCTCACACCTAGTTTCTAGCACAAAATATAAGGCTGTTATTTACTGTATGAATCTCCTTGCTAAATTCAAAACACATCAAGCTTATAGCTCAAAATGAAAGGCAGTAATTGACTGTAGGAATCTCCATTGTCTTTCCAAAATCCTCACAATACTTTTACAGCAAGCTTCTATTATCCACAATACAGACAACTAGTTACTTTTTTCTGTTATATACTTAGCCGCTTTAAAAATACACCAATAGTTGTTGCTGCTTCACTTGTTCTCACCTTTTGGATAAAAATTTGTTTTCATAAATTTTTTTATAAAATGTGCTATTGATACATAACTTTGAAATAAGAAAAGTTTTATGTAAACTTAAAAATGAATTGATTATAATTTGTTTTCCTTCAATTATCGCTGACATCTTAGTATTTTTTCAGTTGTTTAAGCTAAAACTTTTATTTTTTCCCCAGTTCTTTCCTTGGATGAAATGTCAACAAATTATTCTGTCCACCATTTCCAAACACTACCAAAAGTAAGTATTAATGACCCCCATCTACACTGTACTGAAGTTACTTGTATTATGCTCATAATGGTAAAAGAGTGAAAAATCTCAATTTAAAAAATACAATTTATTAATTGGTATAGTTTTGAAATATTATAGAACCCAAAATATGGTATATTGTTTTACTCATGATGGCTGTATGCCATGTAAATAAATTGTCCAACTTAAGTCCTTTCTTAAAATACAACCATCTGTAAGTAAATTGTCCTATTCTCAGACTTGATCTGTTTCTCTTACTACAATGTAAACAAGGGTCTTGTGGTCATGTCCAAATGTTATCTGTACCTGATTAAAGTCACATACCTCTCAGAGCTGGGTGAATTAGAACTCTTAGCTTGGTTTAGCAGTCACAGGATTTACCCCACCATTCTTACACCAGTGTGCGCTTAAAAGATCCACCTGCCCAATACTACTCTATTTTAGAGGCTTAATTCATGTCATGATTACTGAGAAATAATGCTGATGTAATTATTTCCCATTGTTTATTCAGCATATTGGGACCAACACAGGAAGCCTGGGTGGGGATGAAGGTGATGATGACTTAAATGACAGCGGCAACTGGAGGTTCAGGTTCACACTCAGAGACCCAGAGAAACAGAAGAAGAAAGAAGAACGGAGACGGCAGAAGGAAGAGGTCAGTACATTTTTGTCTTATTGTGGCAAGGATATGTGCAATGTAGCATTAGATCCTGGCCATCTGTATGGTTTTGTCTTTATAATAACTTTGTGAATGTCTTAACATTTAAGTAACAGTTTATAAAACTTTTTACTAAGCTCACCTTTTAACTACTGATTACTAAGTTTCTCAGTTTTGTCAGCATTATTTTACCTTGTAAACAGCATAAATTGAGAAAAGAAATGAGGGTAATGTAAGGTTAGAACAGAGGCGCCCAGGGACAAACTTTTCGATTTGCACCCCCTCTTTCCCCCCCCCCCCCCCCCAATTTTGATTTTCACCCCCCCCCCCCTCCCCTCAAACTTTTGATTTGCGCCCCCCTCAACCTTTCAATTTATTTTTCCAACCCATTTTGGCGCCCCCTAAGGCCGGCGCCCGGGGACATATGTTGTTTCCCCCCCCCCCCCCCCCCCCCTTCGCTACGCTACTGGGTTAGAATAAAGAAAGCTCTGTGATGTGGTGTCCATAACAGAAGTTGGCTGATGTGGTTAAATATTAATGCTGTATAGGTAGTCTTGTCCTTCACCTCAGTTGTCACAGTATGATCCATGCTGAATTATATATTTAAAAAAGCATTTTCTGCATCCTTGGTTGTATATGGATGGCTCAGTAGGATATTTGGTGATGTGTATTTCTAGGTAAAGATGGTTTATATATGCTTTATATTTTATCTCGATTAATAATTATACTGTTGAAGGAAAAAGGGCTGACTATTATCATATTTGAAGCAATGGGAGTTTTTATTAAATGCATCCGCACAATCTCTAATAGTTTTAAATATTGGCTATATCAAATTATGTGTTTCCACTCAAAATGTTTGCCAATCACTTAAGAAAAAGGCTACACTATATCTGATTTATGGTATTCAGCTCACAAATGACTGGCTTTAAATGTCAGAAAAAAGTATTTTAATGGCTGTTTCATTCATGTTGTCAATATTTAACTACTGGTCAATATTTATAGAAGTAGAAAATAGAAGCTTTATAAACTTTATTCTGAATCGTTTAGATTACATTACTTCAGAATCAAAGTTGAAAACAACTAGACATAAATAATGCAATAACGTAATTATCCAATTATTGATTACCCACTAATGCTATGTGTATAGGAGGGCAATAAATCTAAATACTTAACTTATCTATTGCTCAATGATGAGTATTTGATGATACTCCCTATTATAAGTCAATTTAAAAGGATGAAGGTTTTTACTGCAGCGAGAGATGGTGAGGATGGTTGGATTGATCGATCTTAGCTGACTTGAAAGTTAAAATTACGCAAGTTCAGTTTGGAAATTTTAACGTATACAAAGAGACAGCCCTGCCACTGTACACATCCAAACTGTTGCAAGAGAAGCATCCAAACCCCCCCCCCCCCCCCTCTCCCAAGCCAGGGGGAATGAGGTCCCTAACTTGGGACTTAACCACTTAGACAAACTTAAATACTGGACAAGAATTCTTAACTATTTAAACCTTACCTACATAGTTAGGGGACTTACATTAGTGCAATGTTACAACAATTAAAAGAAAATATAACCCATAGTTAAGCACTGTTCATCTAGGCCTGATTATTGATTGTTTAGACATGACTAATAGATACCTATTAGACTGTCATGTACCATAGCTTGTTCTTTTACTCTTGAATGTAAATGTTTATCTGGTTGCTGTTGTAACTTATTTCTGTACTAGACATTTCTGTAAATCCACCAAGGCATCATTGTAAAAAATTCTGTTTCAAGTGCTGAATTTAAAAATGTTATGGAAAACAAAACTGTCATATATATAAAAACTGGAGTTGGAAATGGCTTGTTCTGGCAAAGTAACTTGCAAATAGCTATACTGATCAAATAACCAATGCTTCCTAAGTTAGCCATATGATAGAATTGCATTGTTAAAAAAAAAAAAAAAAAAAAATAATTTAGTCTTTGAAAGAAAGGAAAAAAAAACAGTTATACATTTTGTATTTTGTTATTTTAGTTACAGTACTAGACATTAAAATCAGAGATGTGTAATGAGGAAATCATTAGACTCATGACACTATTAAACTGTTAGCGTCCCTGTTGTTCATAGGCCAGTCATTAAATAACCAGCAGAGATCTTACATATTTATACCTGAATGCACCTTTTCAACTGTTAGTCTCACCCCCTTTCTCCACCCTCCACCACCCCCACTTTCACCCTCCACCACCCTACTTTCACCCTCCACCACCCCCACTTTCACCCTCCACCCACCTGGCTCTCCTTTTCCCTTATCCAATAGCAGTTTACTTGGGGAGAGGAAAGGGGTGTAGGTGTTCATTGACTAAACAAAGAAAGATCACTACAACTATGATAAGAGGTGCTAGGTTGGGTTTCTATTTTAAGATTTGTTTACCTTGGTTACACTTGACAACATGCTAAAAGGTCACTGCTAATTCTTTCACACTGTGGAACTATTAAAGTTGTTCTTGAATAAATGCCATTGTTTTCTTACTGAGATTTACTTCTTATTCAGATCTAACTGTAACTTTTTAGAGTGGATTGCAGTGTATTATGTGATTAATCAATAGATCTATTTTTAGTTAGTACTTGTGCAGGAAAGAACAGTATACTTATGTTCTGACTAGTCAAGAATTGGGCTGTGAAATTCCATGCTAGTTTTCAAAGACTTCTATTGGGTGTTTTTCTTTGAAGACCTACTAGTATTCATGACCAGTGTTTATCCAACTATAGCTGATTCATATTGTGTGTCATAGTGAGGATGGTATTTATAGCCTGGAAATTTTCTATTTTTAGTGCCAAATCAATTGAACCAAAACCAGTTTAGTGATTGAGAATATTCAAATCTGGGTTCATTGTACTGTGTACTGTGTTGTTTTTCTCTGATTCTTATTCTAAGTAGATTTTTATAGCCACTGTAATTTTAAAATTTAGCTGGACAGGGTGGTTGTCCACTGATATGTGAAATCTGATAGAGTTGAGATTCAACTATTATGGGAAAGTTGTATATAGAGGACTAGTGCGTGATGGGGACTGGTAGCTTTTCTACTGTGGCTCATGACTCTAGACCAGAAGCAACCAGTGAGTCTGATAAGCAAAATGGTAGAAGAAATAGAAGGTTATCCAAGAGTCAGATTAGTGAACCCATCTCAGTTACTGTGTTGCTAGCTGAGGATAGCACATTAAATACAGGGGAAACAATTGGTGGTAGGGCTGAGTCTGGGGACAAGCATGGATTACAAACAGGGGGTGCTGTGTATATAAACCAGGAGTCTGATATATCTTCTGAGTGTAAAAATGGTCAGGATCCTGTGATTGATGTCATATGTGATTATCCTACACTGGCATCAGATAACTTTATTGGTGTTGCATCCATTACTGGCAGAGAGAAAATTACTAATAGAAAGGAATCTGCTAGTGGTGTTTTATCTGATGAACCCATAGTGACATCAAGAGACACCAAGGTCCAGGATGAATCTCATCAGACATTAACTAAAGACTCACCTGAGTTTAAACACCTTGAACCTGACAGTGATCATTCACTAAGTCCGCACACTGACCCTGAGACTCCAGTACAAATTCTAGTCACTTCCTCACCTCCCTCACTAGTTTGTCATGGTAATCCCTGTACTGACAACTCTGCTACCAGCAATCTAAATGAAAGTGAGAACAATCTAAATGAAACTGAGAACAATCTAAATGAAACTGAGAACAATCTAAATGAAACTGAGAACAATTTAGAAGACTCTGGAGAATCACCAGCTGATGACTCAGAAGAATCTCCTTCAAATAACAAACAAATTTTGTTAAAACATGATGATTTGTCTTCTGTTACTTTTAAACCTTATGATGTAAACTCTAGGCAAGGATTTATTATATTGACTAAGTCATATGTAAGTAATTGAGTATATGTGCTTACATGTGTACTATTATGTTTCCTTCGCACTAGGATTGTCATACCAGCATTGGTCAGTAGGCAATACTTACAAGGCCGATTCTAGTCGGAATAAGATACGCATGCGATACGCATTCGCAATGGAGAGAAACTAGGACTTAGCGGCGATGTTTTCGATGGTACTGCGCATGCGTGTGTTTACAACCGCAGAACCCTAATACCAACCCTAATCCTATCCTTAACCCTATCCCTAACCCTATCCCTAATCCTATCCCTAACCCTATCCCTAATCCTATCCCTAACCCTATCCCTAATTCTACCCCTAACCCTCATTCTAGCCCTAACCCTAGCCATAGGTCACTGTGCATGCGCAGAACTATCTTTTGCCGAAAAATCTTATTCCGAGTAGACACTTCGTACTTACAAATACAATCCAAAGATAGCCAAATTTGAGTACACTTACAGACTTATTTGATATTTCTCTATTGATATATTTGTTACAGGCTAAAAGGTCGCATTTTAATATTATTATGCCTCATTATTTTAGGACAACATACAGTTGCTTCTTATAATTATGTGCATTTTTATGGTAATTGTATATGATTGTGGGGCTTGTATCATACTTCAAATAAATATATCATCCATCTAGATTCTTATTTCTGCAATTTAAGTAATTGGATTATGACTAGGACAAATATAATATAATGGTTATTTTAGTCCAAACTTTATTGTTTATTGCTTTCAGGAAAAGAAAGCCAAAGAGGCACAGAAGAAGTTTAAGAAAAAAGACAAAGCATCTGGCACATCAACCAGTGGTGTTTCCTTAGAGGATTTCCCCACATCTTCAGAATATCCCTCTATACCACAGTTTGTCTTCAAGTGTGTCTCATATATTGAAGCAGAAGGTAATGTTTAAATTATTTTTTTAAATTGATAATGCAATCCATTATTTGTCTCTAAAATTTCTAAAAATTGTTTTTGCTGATTATTGACAAGATATTATCTACTAGTCTTACCCAGTTATTCGCTAACCCCAGTGAAACCTAGCAATAGCCATAGTCAATGATTTATAGCTAAAGTTAAGTAAATTTACAATAAAGCCATGTGTAACTCACTGTGTGTCAACGAATGCTTCACAGGCTTAAAAACAGAAGGCTTGTACAGAATACCTGGCAATAAGGCACAAGGAGAACTTTTTGTCAATAAATTTGCTGTTGGTAAGTTGCACAATTATAGTTTTATCTTAATGATTTATTTTACACATTTAAAAGGTTAGAATAGTATAGCTCTATTATGCTACTGATTCAATAATAGTTATTATTTTACATTTTTTCAAGTAGTTGCCTTGTGTATTTTCATTATTTGAGACATATGGACTACTCATAAGTTATTGCTCTTAATTTTATTTCAAATAAACTGAACATTTCCTAATGTCCTCATATCCGCAAACAGGTGGTGTAATTGTATTTAGCATTAAAATAAGAGGTAATCAAACCAGTGAAACCTTACTGTCTGTATACCAAATGTTAAAAGACCAAATATTGCGGTAGACTGTCATTTACGCAAAGTCTGTAGAGGAATTGTTTAGGATCTGTCCCATCTACTGCTGCATATATGGATTGATTTATAAAAGCATAAAATGAACAAAATTTCATGTCAACTTTTAACCTTTCAGATCCAAATGTGGACATATCTTCGTTAGAAATCCCAGTTAACGCCATAGCGACCTTGTTAAAAAGCTTTTTCAGTGATCTCAATGAGGCCTTGATACCTGAGAAACTGTGTGATGAGCTCATGGAGGCAGCCGGTATGTAGCCCATCAAGTCTTAATCTGTGTTTTTTATTTTGCATCTAATTTAGAAAACTCTCTTCTTCTGTACTGTATGAGTATAATCAACACAAGCAATACTTTTATACCACACGTATCAAGGCAGGATGTAGAAAATGAAATTTTTTTGCACCTAATTTGTACTGCTGCCAGTTTTGTCAATTACGTTAGTTTTCCAACATGCTTTTTCACTTCACCTGGTTATATTAAGGGGGAGCAGTCAGTTTTATACCTAGAAGCATGAGCCTGGGTCCCAAACATGTGACTATGTAAGCAAACATTTGATTTCTCTAGACCACACTTTCCAAGCATATTTTCTACAATTAAGGGGTGGCGTGGTTGACAGGAGAGCATATGATAGCTAACTCACCCAGTGAGAGAAACTCCCAAACTACAACTGCAGATTGTTCTTGAGTGAACAATGATTATGGTTGCATATCCAGAAAGAAAAGCAGGCCATATGGTGTATAACGTATTGAGGCGTAATACTTTCATGTGTTAGAGGAAATCTCTTCTTCTAATGTTACATTTGGTTAAAACAAAAAGTCTAAAATTTGTCAAACTCTAACCTAGGGCAGATTTTTAGATGACTAGTTAAATTAGGTTGTTAAATTTTACATAGCCTTGGATATGATTTTTTTTAATATTATCAGTCAAAACTAATTGTTTAATTTTTATGTAGAAATGACTGACAAGAGCAGTAGACTTCTTATGCTGCGTGGTGTCATCAAAAAGTTACCCAATCAAAATTTTGAAGTATTGAAGTACATCATTTCACATTTGTATAAGTAAGTCTCTTGAGTTTTTGTTCAATAAATGGCTGTTTTTTAAAGCTATTGTAGCATAACGAACCTTAGGTGCTACAACACAGCATTGCTAACGTTTTGCAATTACTTGTACTATCAATTATTTGTACAAATATTAAATCTCACTTAAATTTTCCTTTCTTACCAGAGTGGCACAGAATCAAGAGTTTAACAGCATGAACAGTAGAAATCTGGCCAAGTGCTGGTGGCCCACACTTATCAGACTGCAGTTTAAAACCTATGAAAAACTCATTCAAGGCTCACAGATTCCTGAGGACATAGTTCACACATTGATTGAACAGTGTCCTTTTTTCTTTCATGGAGGGGATGAAGTATGACACCTGGAGTTGTGTTAGTAACAAGTGATTATTTTTCTCTACTGTGGAACTTATCGAGGGCTGCTGCTGTCTTCAGAGATGCTTAAAATTTAGCTGAGCTTCATTTCTTTGCTGATACAAGTTTGTACTTCTCCACATTAAATTACAAAGAGGTTAACTATAGGAAACAGCTAACTCAAGTGTATACAGGTTTTTTAAATGCTGGGTTCATTTTTTAGCTATTAAATTTTTAAAAATTGCAATAGAAAATACTCATTTAGATTTAAATACAGTAGAGTATAGCTTAATATTATTATTATTTAATATTCTGTTATCCATAGTATTCAAAATTACAGCACTTTTCTTTAGTAATTTTTAGTGTCAGTTCTTTTTAGATTTATAATTTAGAAAACTCACATTGTTTCTTAAGTCTGTGGTTCATTTGAATATAACATTAAAACAGTCTATTTTTTTTATTAAACTGGTCTAGAGCGATGATTCTTACTTCCAGAGCCTACATAGTTGTGATGAATTTAATGTTGTGACTTTTCCTCCCCCTTTCTGCTTCAGAGAAAATAATTTTGTTACTCTATTTTTTGTGATTGTCTTTTGTGATATCTCATCAGTAACCTAGACAGTGTGAAGACCGTGAATAAACCTTAACTTAATGATTGTTGGCTATTTAACATCTTAAAATAATATTAACCCTTAAAAATGATATTACATTCATTTTTCTTTGCGCGTAAGGTAAAAATGAACATTAAATCACCAAGTTTCATCATTAAACCATATTTTTCTGGCATGTATGGTATAACTATACTTAATTCAATGCAGTATTAAAATATGTTTTAGGTACCCTAATGTCAGATGATAGTACTTTGGTAGGTCACAAAACCAATTCTGTTTTGATAAAAATGTCCACTCTTTATGTTAATGGACCAATTGTTCTAAATATTGTCCAACATTTTTTACCTCAGAGGATGAAGTATAACTGAAATGTAATACTTTGCTGATAGATTTATTTTTTCCTTTAATTCAGGTCTGTTTTTAGGTCTCTTTCATTTTTGAGTATTCAAGAGGCATAAATTCTATAGCAAGATGTTTCATTACTGTATATATAACAACTATTAGATTTTTAAATATCTGCACATGGTTTTTTTTTTTAATTTTGATTTTTTTTTCACAAAGAGCTCAAATTTAATTCATAAGATCTCATTTAACCACCTTTTTAAAAAAAATAATGGTGTAAGCTTAATGGCTGATACTGTTTAATGCACAATGTCATTACACTAGCCCAATCTCATCATCACAGAATTCTCCATTTTGGCAATAATGAAACAATTGAGAAACCAGTGCCACATGTTTTATGCATAAGTTAGTGCTGTTTGTTCTTTGAAAGTGTTTATGTCATGAAAAGTTATTCTCTTACTAAGATCTACAGTTCTAATATCAGTTTTTTGATCTCTTAATTATCATTTTATTTTATATAAATACTTTAGGTTTGTTTATTTCTATGTATCATGTACAGTTTTTGGACCAATATAAAATATATTCTTTTGAGTGCTTGTGTTCTTCATCTAAAGTTGTGATACGCTGTCACATAGTGCAATTTTTGTTCTTTGATGTTTTACTAGAGCTGGTTCATTGTTAGTGCAGGTTGTACGCTTGGCTGTCAGTTAACCTCTTTTCAGTTTGTTCTGGGAGACTATCAATGTGGAACATTGTGTAAGAGAGTAGGGAACAAGGGAATTATATTGGCAAGTCTTGTTATATAAGGCGGTCTCTGGTTTTGGTACTTAATCCTATTATATAGAAGACATGAGCTTTAGCCTCTTCCATAACTGTTGGTGGTTGCTAACATTACAGTAGATTCTACCTGGACAGTAGGTGCTGCCCTTATAGTTGTTGATGCTCTTGCCATTATAGTAGGCAGCAGGTTAACGTCTACTTACACTTAATTTTTTTACTCTGGTAGTTTTGTACTGCATAATGCTAATCATAATTAGATATTTATTACTGAGGACAATAGACCTGGTGTGGATGCAGGTATTGTTACAGAACTGTTGCCATATCGTCAGTGTTCATTTCCTGTTTGAGTTAAGGGAGTGAGCTAGTGTGAAAACAGAATCTTGTTCACTGAATAATCAATGCAGCTTTTTATTTGGTGGACTGTTTTGTTCAATTATTACTGATTTCTGGTGAATAAATTAATGTTCGACTTTTTTTTTTTTGGTAAATTTTTTTTTTTTTTCAAATGATAAACTATTATGTCCGTCCCAATTTTTCTTACAGTTTCAGACAAATTGAAACCTGCGATGTTTGTAATCTGCTTAAATTTTAAAGGTGTTTTGTACAATTTATTAATAATGTCATTTCAAATACAGGCATTTAGACTCACCCACATTTAACAACTGAGCAACCTTCAAAACTATTTTTGTAAATGTAGGATTAATTTGTTGAGTAACCATTGGACAAACCTTATGTTTCAAAATATTTTTTAAGCATCTTTCACTAAAACTTCAATCAATGTTTTTGTTAGTGTTACATTATACACAATTATAAAAACCAAAATCTGCACTAAGGTGTACTTAATACATAAGTTGTACAACAATATTTTGTTACTTGTTTCAACATTTCATATTCCATATTCACTGGTAGTAATAAATAAAAAACCTGAGTTTACTATATTTTTGTTCAATAACATTTTATTACATATCACAACCTAAAAACATTTCAAGCTAGCTTGTCATACAAAGGGGAAACAAAATCTAGTAAATATCTATTTGATTTTAAAAGTTGTACATGTTTGCATCAGTCAAAAAATATTACTACCTTCTAATCAAACTGCTTGTACTCATTCACCTGTGTTCAGCCCTGTTTTAATGAAGTTAATTATAATCAGCGTTATTGTACACAGCTTACTTCAGATTTTACAATGATATCATTTATTAGTTTATTGAGTCATTAGTAATGTTATTTCTTATTGTATACCTTTATGTTATTGAATGATGTAATCTGTTTCTAAAACTGAATATGGTTTATCTTTAATGTTAACAGTTTCTTTGTACATAAGACTAATTACGATACTTTTCACTTTTTGTTAGCATTTAAAATTTTTAAAAACTTTACTTTGCTTGACAAGAAAATTAAAGACTGTTTGAGCTTCACTTAGGGTAGTCATTGTTGCATTTTCTATTTGAAATATTGTTATAGAGAATCTATTTTCAGCTGTTCTTAATGCATTGCTTTAATCTGTTCAAGTTTTTAAATGGTGTAATGATAAAATGAAGCTAAGCTAATGTTCCTTTATTGTATACCACTAATGTTGATGAGGTGCAATCTTTTTATGAAAAGAAAAACAACGGAGTTAACAGTGATAAAACAAATTCTTGTCACAGGACCACACACAGTTTTTTTGTGTTGATGCAGCATTGTCAAGGGAGGTTTCCATTTGCTCAGTTTCAGTTTCCTTTTAAAAAACTTGTCTTTGATGTTTGCACTTTTTTTTAACACATAGTTCAGTTTATTATACATATTTTTTTGTTCAAAGTAAGTTAAGAAAGATATGGATCAAAGCTAGCATATACTTTCATTGAGATTATAGCTTTCACCAAACAATTGCTTAAAAAGTATATAGACATAATAAAAAGACAAAAGATTTTTTTTTTAAATTTATGGGTATATAAAAATATACAATTTTAGTTTTTAAGATTTGTAAAAGAAAAAAAATATGTTTATGATTTAAGTTTTGACAGAAGTTTTAATATAGCAGGCTGTTGATCCATTTCTCTTTATTACTTGAACAAACAATTTTAAACAGTGAAGTAATATTTACATGATTATACAGCCTTAAAACTGTTTATCAAGATCACTTGTTTCTGTTAATATCAAAACTAATTACTTACTAATACCACTCAATATATAAACCACATCTTGGTTGGCTGGTAGGCTACTGTTATTGTAGCTTTTATTGTTGAACTGAAGCTATTTATTGAATAATTTTCCCCCCACTTCTTCCTCATCAATAAAATGTTTAAAATAACATACTTATTTAAATTTTAAACTAGGTAGCTAGTGCTGGGAAACTAGATACAATGTCCTGACAGAGGGCCCTTAGATACAGTTAGTTGCTGAGTATTTCCAGAAAAGTGTGTATACCATTGATAAAGTCAATAACACTATGTGGAAGTTATTGTCACTGCTACTGAATGAACAGCCCTTTTATTATACCACAGAATACCAAAATAAAACATCTTAACAGTATATGGGTCACAATTTGGCTGGTGCCTGTTTGTTGAAAACAAAAAGCACAAAATAATCATTTGTCAAACTGTATATACAATTGTAAATAGAAAGTTGTATCTCTTTGTGATGTTTTAACTTGTTAATTGTAGTGTATCGCATTGGCCATAATAATTTAAGTGATGCTGCCTGTTTAATAAAAATAACTCATTCATCTAAACAAAAAAGATTTGTTGTTGAGAAATAACTTACTCTCAGAATGATATACTGAAGATGATTAGTTTTACAAAACATCATTTTTTACATTGGATTTGTTTATAAAATCTTGTACTGCTTTTAAGATATATGTATACCATTTTAATTGGGAGGAGAGCTGATAACTTTAAAATAGGGGGAAATTAGTTCTATAGGATAGAGGCGGATCTAATGCCTATTTGTGCACAGCTTGAAAAATTATACAACCAAGATTTTTAATGAAACTCTAAAGTTAAAAGATAACGTTCTTATTTTTTGTAATACAATAGCGTCATTAAATGCCAAATAAAACAGTTGTTTCAAAAGTGAAATAATTGACTACTAAAAGAGTGCCAAACCCTGCTAAAACTAACTACAAAACACAGCTATCTTCCATTATGATTATAAATTAATCCAATATTAATTCCATTATTATTATAATCTAATACTAATTCAACTTTACTGCCATTTTATTCTAGAAAATTCATTCTTTAAATAATTTGTGTGATGAAACATCTGATATAATAAAAGAACTATGTGCTTAGCCTTTTTCTCAATTTCCTCTGTGTTTTGTGTATGCCCTATGTGTATACACTTTTTATGTTGTGTCCATTGTTGGTTTAAGAACATGTTTAAAAATTTAAAAAAAAAAAAATTGACATAAAGAGCTAAGCATTCATGTTGAATATGGTGTGTTAATACAAAACTATTTAGTTGACCCAAAACTATTCTGTTACTAGATCCGTGCACTATGTTGATTGTGTTAGACTAGGGTGATAGGGACGCGTGCTGGGGCGACAGTAATGATTTGCACAAATACTGTCCTTTTTTTTTTTTTTTTTTTTGCTGAAGATTATTAAAACTGTATTATTAGACTGACAATATGACTCTTGGCTGACAATATCTGCTCACAAAAATTGTTGTTGGTTTGCTTCAAATATATATTATATTTTTTGTTTGTTCGCCCTTGTGTTATCATCATTGATCATCAGACTTCAAATTGTACTTACCACTCATTTTGTTGTAAATTATAGCTGTTGTTGTTTGCTATTCATCTACATTGATTTTTTTGTTTTCAGTCACTCATTGTCATCCATTAATGGCCAGCCTTACCTTTCAGCCCTGTCACTGATAACAAAATACAAAACAGAATTTGTTTGAAAAAAAAGTTTTTTAAAATTTTTATTATCTGTGTGCTTGTAGCAGAGTTGGTGAATTTGTTCAGTAAAAGAACTTAATTTTTTTTTTTTTAAAGAAAAAAGTAATACATAAAGGCTAATTATCAGAAGACTTAATCAAGTTGATGTGGTAGGGTCGGTTTCTGAACCGAAAAGTCCCGAGTTCAAACCCCCGGGCAGATGAGGCTCAATAGCTGGGGACAGCCTCTTATCTAGGAGAGACATCTCCAAAATTAAACAACTGCTGCCTTGTATTTGTTCTTGGTTGGACAAAAGCTATGGAAGCAAATCCAAAAAGAAAAGCTGGCTGACATTTGAGTTCATGGCTTATATGACAAGTTGATGCGTAATCCTTAATCTTGTTGGAGAGAATCACTTTCAGCACTCGAATCAAGAAAGAAGAAGACTTAAAAGTGCAAGGATGTTTTTTGCTCTCATTGTTGACTACATTCATATTCATCAAAACCTAACCTTCATCTCTACCAATTGAACATAACTAATGCTGTTTTTGGCTGTCCAGTACATTCATATATTCGTCATAACATAACCATCTTCACCAATGATACCTCAACAAATAAAGCATCTTTCATTGGTAGACCCTTCCTAAAAACCTTTCTTTTATTTAGACTATGCTTATACAAGAGTGCGACTTTAAGAGCATATGGAATGTTCATAAATTTTGGGAGAACTTTATTGTAGTGAAATATTTATAAAGCTATAAAATATATTTAAAGCCCTAATATTCTCGAGTAATCATTGTGTTAAGATATGGCCAACTGATACTCATTGCATTAAATAATATAACAAATCCGTCGTTCATAGTTATTATTATAATCCGTTATTTTAAAGGATCATCCATAAATTACGTCACGCTATTTTGTCTGACAATTTTTACCTCTCCACCATTACACACCGTCACAAGAAGCCAGACCCCCCCCCCCCCCCCAAATCACGCCACACCAAAATTTTTATTCATTTAAACATCGATTTCTTTCTAAAATAGTTGTTAATTTCGCTCAATATACAACGTGAAAACAAATGCTAAAATTCATCTTCTATCGTTACTTTTTAAAAATGCAACAGTGTGACGTCACACTGTCTGAGAAAATGGGAGAGTAGGGCAAGATCATCCGCTAACTCTAGGGCCTCTGGTTCCTCTGTAAACAGTTTAATGGTGACATGGAACTCTTCTGACAATTTCCCCGCATGGCTAACTTGGCAAGAAAAGCAAATTGTAAAATTGCTGGATTATTTCCACTAACTTTTCGGGAAAACCATAGCATTTCAATAGATTCCATAGTATTTGCCATTTATGGATGACCCCTAAGAGTGTCTATCTGATCTACACAAGATCTTTCATTCCTAAGCTCAAGGTCGATTTCCCTCTTCATTCTATCTATTATGACTCAGGGACTTAACGTGAAATCGACAACAAGATAATGGTTCTCCACTTAAAAAGATAAATCATTGCTCTTTGACAACTTCACAAAGAGGCCCCTCCTCTAGTTGGTTGTAATTTGTCCCGTGCTTCAGACTAAGTTGAGCATTGTATGAAGTCGATTTGCTACTTGCTACTTCTTCTCCACTTTACATTAATGTCTCTGCTGGGATGTTGTCTGGTCCTGATGCCTTGCACTCTTCAAACCATGTAAGGCCTTGAGAATTTCCTGCATGCTGATTTCCCCGGTATTGATGTAACGGGAATCCCCTGGCTCAAGTCTGGTGGGTCTTGTGGTGCTGGGCTGTTTAGTATTTCCAGAGGCGTAGCGACCCCTCCCGGCGCCCGGGGACAAACTTTCGATTTGCGCCCCCCCCCCCCTTCGAACTTTTCATTTGCACCCCCCTCAAACTTTCAATTTGGCGCCCCCCTAAGGTCGGCGCCCGGGGACATATGTCCCCCCCCGACCCCTCCCCCCCCTCGTTACGCCTCCTTAAGTAGTGCTCTCTCCATCGTGCCGATTGTTCTTCTATTGACATTACAAGTTTTCTTTTTTTTTTGGTCGCTCACCGGCTTGTTGGGGTTGCTATTCCTCCAACTCAAATTTCTGGTTGTTGCGTATAGCATATTGAGATCTCCCTATTCGGCCACTTCATTTATAAACAATCTCTTGTCATTTCTTAGTTTACTTTTCCGGGGGGGGGGGGACTTGATATTTTCGGGGGGGGGGGGGGGGCGGACACTAGTAGAAGTATATGTTTACTATATAAATTCCATCTCGTTCGGGGGGGGGGGGGGGGCGGTAGACTTTCTTCGGGGGGCAAGAAACTCTGCTCATCATATCGAGTGGCTGCTGCTTGCTTCTGCTGTCCCTTTTTTGCTTGGTTTAGTTCGCTCTTTCTTTCCTCCGCTTTCTCCCCGAAAGAAGTTAGCAGGTTCTAAAATTCAGTTTCTAACTTGCTTATTAAAATCAGAGCGTGTCGTCACTTTTTCTGATCCTTCGTCCCTTCCCCCTCACTTTCGTCACGAAATTCTGAATCCCCCCCCCCCCCCCCCCCCCCCCACCGGAGTGTGACGTTGGGGATCTTAAAGACAATTTATTTAATTTAACCTACTTATCCTTTTTGTCATGGCATGTCGCACTGCATTTGTTATTACTAAGAACACAACACTTAGTCGGCAATACAATATTCAATATACACTATATATATATATATGTATATATACATATATGTATGTATATATATATATATATACACAATTTACAAAGGCTAAGTGACATACAAGACATACGAATTTTTAAAACTGCAGTTTTCCTCGTGTTTTTGTTATTGCCATCCACAACCACCCCACCCCTCCTTCCAATTCGCTGGGTTACAGTTAAAAAAACAAACAACAACATCGTATGAGTTTACTTTTTTTACTTAAGCTAACATTTTGTAGACTTGATTTTTTTTTTTTTACAACTACGCCGTCTGTACGACATTCCAGCACCAGACAGCGACCTAGCTGCTCACACGAAAAAGAACCTTGACCCAGTAGCAATAAAACGTACAGACGGAATCAAATTAACAGAAACGTAGAGCGCACACTTGTGGGATCAACTGGAGTCAAACAGGTTGTCGAAAGTTGTCTTCCCTGATTGATAAAAAAAAAAGTCGGGTAACTCGCGCAGACGTACACACAAAGATGATAAAATAAAAACTTTGGGCAAGTAAGGCAATTAGATTATTAGATCTAGATCTATTTGTATTGTGCTGCTTTGAATTTATATTCTCTTTCTAGATTCACTAGAATATGAGCTAGATCTAGAATCTCCATTGCATAATTTTACTTGAAAACTGTGAATCAGAATGATGATTTTTTGGTGGCACACTCAACGGAGCAACTCCGTTCTAAGATTCTCAGTCACTCAACTTTCAACTGCATTGTCGGCATTGTGTATTCCTGAACTTGATTGAATCCGCAGGGAGTATGTTAGCAAAAATTGGCTGGTGTGTGTTTCAGCACAGATAATTTGGTGAAAGTCCTGAATTTTAGTCAGTCTAGGATCTTAAAAATAATAAAAATCTAGTCTAGACCTTGAGTCTAGCTAGAGACCAGGCAGACCTCCTTGAACTTTCCTAGTGATAGTGTCCCTGTCCTAGACTCTGGCTAGACTGCTACTGAACTGAGTGCTAGGTCTAGAATCAATCTAGATCTAGATCCAGAATCTAGAACTAGATCTAGTCTAACTCGGGCCTAATCTATTTTATTTATTATTTAATCATATCATCAGTCTGAGTGTCAGTATCAGCCAGGTCGGTAAAACTCCATTTCAGCGTATTTTATTCTCCGTTGCTTGTTTACCTCCAGTTGAGCGTATTTTATTATAACAACCGAAACACACCAAAACATTAGGAAAACACGATTTATTTTTTGTATTGTATTTCTGTTTTCATAAATGAATAAAATGAATGTTTAAAAAACACGACTTATTTATTTGTATTGTATTTTTGTTTTAACAAATGAATAAAAAACAACAAAGAGACTGACTGAAGTGCTTTGTTTGTTGGTTACAAAAATAGAGATGCACACTTTGTACAATTAAGTGTTCCAATTTCAACTAAACTGAATAAAAGTATTAAAAGGCACAATGATGCTGTCGAAAGTGGGCCGAGGGGGTGGGGGTGGAATTTGGTGAGGGATGGCTTGGAGTGTTAGAGAAAGTGTGACAACTCACGTTGTCATTTTAAAAAAAATAATGTTAGAGGTCGTCCATAAATGACGTCACACTCGTAGGGGGAGGGGGGGGGGGTAATTTTGTGACGGTGTGTGATGAGGGGGGGGGGGTTCAGATGGTGCTACGTCATTTTGGGGGGGGGGTCTTGCTTTTTGTGACGACACGCTTTTTTTACGATTTTTACCTCCCCCCTCCCCTCCGTTACACGTCATCACAAAAAGTCAGAACCCCCCCTAAAATGACGTCACACCTCAGCCTACAACCCCCCCCCCCCCTCCTCAAAATTTCTGTTGAATTTTTCTTAAAACATCGATAATTTTTTCCAAAATCTTGTCAGAACTCTGTCAACATAGAGTATTTTGATCAATTCATATTACAATTTATTAAAACCGTTTTCTAAAACGCGAAATAACGGCTAAAACTTGTTTTTCTAACATTGCTTTTTTATAATGCAAAAAAGGGACGTCACACCATCTGAAACCCCACCCCCCTCCCCCTCATCACACATCGTCACAAAATTGCTGACCCCCCTCTCCCTTACGAGTGTGACGTCATTTTGGACGACCCCACATCAATTTTTTTTTTTATGTCAGAAATTTACTCATACAAAAAAGGGAAGGATGGTAGATTTACTATGAATTTAAATAACATACAACTCTATAGTAAAAATTTTTTTTCAGTTTTAGCAAAACTGTCAAATTAAAAAACACAGAGTTTGTACATTTATTGCATAAATACAAAAATATAAAACAGAATGATTAACAGTGTATCAGTTTCAAATCCGGGTTCAAGTTAGTGGAGCGTCCCTGAGTTTACCCAACTCTGATGGGTACCTAACTCATGTTAGGGAAACTAAAGGTGGCTGGGCATAGTGCTGACCACATTATCCCTTTATATGCAGAGGTCAAGAAACATATTAACTCCACTTCATCTGCCCAATGGATAGTTAGGTCTATAAAGGAATCTTTATTTATTTTTTTAATAAAATATTCTTAATGCGTCTAAGAACAACAAATGTTACGGGGCAGGTAATTAGTTTTATTTTTTGTTCCTAGATTACTTAATAACTAAACTAAATTAGATCCAGAATTCATGAATTAGATCTAAATTTTACTAGACTCTAGCAAATTTTGAAATTAAATATATAATGTTAAAATGCCCACCTTGTCTGCTGCTAATGGATCAATATAGACATTGTAGATCCAAAAGAAATCTGGGGTCTCACTAAAGTGCATGATAGCCTATACATAATGAGTCTCCAGAGCCCTACCAGTTAACGCCTAAACACTAGATTATATGCCTTGTTGATTTATTAATTCTGTTAAGCGTGACATAATTCATTTGCACAATTTTTATTACTTGGCTGCAAAAAAAAAACCCCTCAAAACATCAGCCTACCATTAAAATTTAAATTACACATGCTTATTTTTTACTTGTGATAATTTTATCTCAATACAGTTTAATTTTTTTTTTAAATAAAGAATCATTTAATTATTAATTAGGCTAAAGGTTTTGTTATAGTAAATTAGTCCTATTTAAATAACAATTTAGAAAGAACCAAATATTTTTTATTTTGTTTAGTACAAAGGTATAGGATCTAGGTCTAATAGTTCCAAAGAATTAAGATTGTACCAATGTCCCAATGACATCAGGTATCTAAAGATTATTAACATATTTCTATCTGTAGATCCTTTACTCAGCTGTACCAATTTTTACAAATTTGATAAATGATGTCATATTCACTTTTTACTCTTGTTTATAGCAGCTACTTAATGCATTATGCTGCATTGATTGTCATTGTTACTTAACAAAGTAAATAACTGGGTTGGTACTAAAATGCTTGTAGGGCATTTTAGTATCTGCTGGTGTCTGAAGTAAGATTAGGTTTAGGATCAAGTCTAGTGTTAGAGTTATGCCTAAGATTAGTGTAGCAATGAGCAATCCTAGTTAAACCGATAGGTAAGTTATACCTTACCAGCTTTCAGATAAGTTAAATTAATTGTTTTCTGTTTGATAATTAATTAATAAAGCTGTTACATAAATGTTACATTATCTATCTATGTGTACTTTAAAAAACAAATCCTATTTAACTCATTGTTTCTCACAGGCTAGTGTTGATCAATACTAACCAATGAGAAGAGGTCACATTTAGAGCAGAAGTAAGTAACTGTTTGAAATGTATAACTCATAAAAATATTATGTCTAGACAGATGTATGGGGTAATATGTTTATTTAGCTTTCCTAAAGCTGTGTTGAGCTAATATAGGAAATGGTTGAAATATAGACATATGGTTGTGAATCAGTAGTAAATGTGATGTCAAAATTATTAGTATTTTAATTGATTGAGTAGGTCTGTCTAAAGCAGAAGTGTTTCAATTAGTAAAGCATTTTACACTTTATATAAAAAATACAAGGAATTATGTTAGATATGATTTGGTTTCATACAATGTTGGTAAAGTCTAAGACAGTTTATAATATATGTAGATGTTTGTATACATAAAAGCAGAGATTCAGTTTTACTTGTGGGACTTTCTGCTTTTGCAATCCAGGCTTCACCTCAAGAATATTACAAGTGGTGATTTCCCTTTAACTATTTATTCATCTTGGGTTCTATTAAAGTTTTTAACTAGGGAGGTACAAGTTAAAATATGCATCTGGATTTCTGTAAAAAGCATTAATAATGCATTTATATACATACATTTAATAAACATATTTTACCAGTATTCCTGTGCCAACATAATGTTAAAAAAAATATAGAACCATTTAAGATCTGATGGTTGATATGCAACTTGACAAGGGATTGTATGGTTAGCATTTTGCACAGCTAACTTTAATTTTCCTGACTTGGGTCAGATATCCTTTAGAATAGATATCAAAACTGGACCAAATTTGATATTTTTTAAATTTTAGTTTTTCTTGCACTTTGTCATTTGACCATACCATCCCATTAAAATAATGTGTAAAAACTTCCCTATGAAAATTTCATCTAAAATAGTTTTTGTTATTGTTCTTAGATCATTCATCTTCTATGCTGAAAATAAATTAAGTTATTTGTGGCAACTTTTTCTCTAGATTACAACCCATTTGAGAAAGGGACCTGAACTTTTAAAACCTCCACAAATGCATCGAAGGATGTTATTCAAGATTGGTGTAACCCTTGTCATTGGTGTTGGTATCATTCTGTTCTACCTGGTCAACGTTCAAGACATTGACAAGCCAAATGTGTACCAGACATTTCATTATGATCTAGAAGACAAGCAGCTGAGTGGGGTGTATGCCAAGAACTCACTTGTCAAAGTCCCAGACCACAAGCAGGAGGGGGAAGAGGAGAAACAGGAGCAACAGCAGCTTCAGCGTAAGAAAACTACGGAGCTCTACCCTGATTTAGTTCTGGCTAATGAGTCGGAAGCTAATGAGAAGGATGACCAGGTGTTCCTGTTTAAAGAGCAGCATTTTCAGCCAGTGATACAGAGGTAAGGAAACAGTTTGTTTAGGTTTAGCGGTTTTGTTGCATTTGTTATCAACAGAATTTATAGTCTGTGGATGTATAGAGGTAAGGAAAAAGGTTGTTATGGTTTAGCGGTTTTGTTGCATTTGTTATGAACAGAATTTATAGTCTCTAGATAAATTATATAGAGGTAAGGAAAAAGGTTGTTATGGTGCTGTAGACTTTACCATTTGTTATGAACAGAAGCTCTATCCAGTATATAAGCTGCTATTTGCTTAAAATATTTGTATTTTATTACTCATATAAGCCAAACTTCACAATATAAGGTGGAGCCATTTAATACCATCACAACTATCCTTATTATGTATCAACATATATAAAGAATTTAAATTTAGAGAAAGCACATAGTGATGAAGTTTTTTTTTAAAAAATTACCTTAATTGATTATATCATGCCCTTTTTTTTAATGAGTCACTCACAGCATCTTATATTTTATAACTACTTAACTTGAAGTTTAAGATAAAATTACTATTTATCTACATTCTAGTGCTCAGCAATATTATGGGAACGTTGTGCAGCTGTGTGTGGTGGTGTGTGGCAGTCGAGGAGAGGAAACCATGGTGATGCTTAAATCTGCAGTAATGGTGACCCCATTCTCTGTGGGACTGGTGTTTCATATCATCACAGAGCCTGCTACTCAGAAATACTTTCAAGACCAGGTACAGTTTTATTGGCTTGGTTTAAAAAAAATAATTTTTATACTCTACTGTTAATTTATAAGAGAAAGGAAATGGAGGTTGAAAAGGCATATCCCTATTTTTAGTTTAGTCAGCTTTGTTAATTACCTAACCTCAATTGGGAAAGTAATGTAAACTGGGATTACACTGGATAAATAATCCCTTCCTATGCAGTAAAAAGGGTTTTCATTTTAAACAAACATTATTTGGGAATTTTAAAAATATAATGTTACATTTTTCCCTGACTGTAGAGGGTAACAATTTTTATAAATATTAATTCTTTATCAAATTATACATCAGTTTTAAACATTTTATCAGCATTTATCAGTGAAATCTTATATAATCTTGTTTAATGCAGTTTGAAGCATGGCCTAAGGTATACAGGCAAAGATTATCCTACAATATATACAACATTTCTTTTCCTGGCGGAGCCACCTCTGATTCCTGGAAAAAACTTTTCAAGCCATGTGCTTCACAGAGGCTGTTTTTGCCTGTAAGTTTTTATTGGATAATCTTAAACTTTTAGTATGTTGAATAATATTGCAATATAAAATACAAAGGTTTTGTGGTAGAATAGGCTTGGCGTAGCAGTAGAGCGCCAGACTGCTAACCAAAAAGTCTGGAGTTCAAATCCTGGTTAAGTCAGTAGAACCTGCCTGAGTCCACCCAACTCTGATGAATACCTAACTCATGTTAGGGAAAGTAAAGTAGACTGGACATGTGCTGACCACACTAAGCAAACAGGAAAAGATGATGATGATTGGTTTAATTACGTAACATTATTTAGTGTTGGTTTTATTTAGAAAACTAGGTTGTATAACAAAGCTACGGCAGTTTAATGTTAATCACTATAAATTTTATTTTTTATTTTTTTTTAAAATTATCCTGCCAAATGAAATAGTTTTATGTAGTCTTTAAGGGTACCTGACAGAATTTTTGGGAGCATCATACAAAATATTGCTTGTCACAATTTAAATATTGACTAAAAACATTGTTCTACAGGATTTGTTGAAGTCTGTTGACAGCCTGATATACGTGGATACAGACACCCTGTTTTTAAACTCACTCTCTGATCTGTGGGTGCACTTTTCTAAAATGAACCAGTCGCAGCTGGTTGGCGTTGTACCAGAAGCAGAAGATGGTACAGCAGGATGGTACAACAGATTCGCCAACCACCCATACTATGGGGAATTTGGTAAACATCTTCTCAAGTGCTAGATTGACCAGACTATTTATAAGTGTTGTATTTAGGGTGTGCTGTTAATGAACTTGGCCAGAGTAATTGAAAGTGTTTTATTTAGGTGTCAACTCTGGAGTGATGTTAATGAACTTGACCAGACTAATTAAATTGTTGTATTTAGGTGTGAACTCTGACAATAATGAACTTGACCAGACTAATTAAATTGTTGTATTTAGGTGTGAACTCTGGGGTGATGTTAATGAACTTGACCAGACTAATAAAATTGTTGTATTTAGGTGTCAACTCTGGCATGATGTTAATGAACTTGACCAGACTAATTAAATTGTTGTATTTAGGTGTCAACTCTGGCGTGATGCTAATGAACTTGACCAGACTAAGGAAAACATCCTGGCTTTCAGACATGCAGATTTTTTACAATAAATATCGTATGATGATCCCCTGGGGGGACCAAGACCTTATCAATATCTTTTTTGCAGCTCATCCAGGTAAGTAAAAATAAAATGTTGGATTGGATGAATTTGAGATGATTTGATATTTTAAAGAAATATAAATTAAAAAAAAAAGTTTTTTCTTATGTTTACAATGGAACTCATTAAACTAAGTACTGTAAATATTTAACAGTAATCTACCTGCCATGTTGTTTGATTAGAGAACTCCTATCTGGAACTTACATGAGTTGCACTGTGTCCAATAAGATACTTAAAAGTGCTTATTTCATTTTTTTAATACAAGTTTTCCTCAAAGACATTGATCAGTCTCTCTTTGGGTGTATTTATCCATCACTAAAGGCATTATCAGCACCATTAAATTTGCAGGATGTCCTTGATATTATGGTTGAGTGTACAGTTGTTAGGCAATAGCTTCAGGTTTTTGTTTCATACTTAAGACTGTAGAATGTCTATCATATTGTAAGAAGCAAGGGACTTAAGTCAAGGAAAGTAAACTTTGGTCATGGTACTGCACACAGAGTTAGTGTTTTATGCCGTTCCCTAAAAAATAGATAAACTACTTCATCAGCCCTGCGGTAGCATTGGGTATGACAGAGAACTTAACTTTGACCTTTGACCTTGTCTTGAACAGATCAACTGTACCTGATGTCCTGTTCCTGGAACTTCCGTACTGATCACTGCAGGTATCTTAGCAACTGCAAGTCTGCTGAGCAGGATGGGATATCGGTCCTGCATGGCTCACGACGAATGTTCTATGAAGAGAAGGAGCCAGCATTTGGGGTTGTTTTCAATACATTTAAAAACGTAAGAACAAATATTATCGTCATTGTTAAGTTTAAACTTATTATATTTTAAAATTTATGTTTGATTTATCATTTTTTTTTTAGAATAATGTAGGGAACTTGTTAATTTTATAGTAAACAGTAAAATTCCATTTGTTAAATATTTTATTATTGTTCTTGTTTTATGAAACCACTGCTTCATTTTATAGTTATAAAAATGTACTAAAATGTTTATCATTATTATCTTTACCTGTTCATGACACATGGGGCAGATAAAGTAGAGTTCATTTGTTTTAATGACCTCTGCACTATGCCCAGCTCCCTTTGTTTCCCTAACGTGTCAGGTACACATCAGAACTAGACGGACACAGGGATATCTAACAGATTCGATCAAGGGATTTAAACTTCAGACTTTCTGGTTATCAGTCATGAGCTCTACCATCTGACCATGCCCTCCCATGTAATATATATACAAGTGTAAATTTCTTGTTTAAAATCAGTAACCAGTTGTTTTGTTCACAGTTTCAGCTTGGTGGAGATCTAGACTCACAATTTCTGCAAGTGATGAATAGAAACCTGAATGAAGCTAAGCCATCCAACTGTGGGAAATTGGCAGACCTCTTTCTGAAACAGCTGAAGCATCTTGTTGAAATCAATGCAGAGTTACATGTCCTTCAGGTGTGGTAATCAGAATCATAATTAATGCTCAAATAATATTGGCTTTTGGTTTTTAATTTTAAAAATGGTGTTAGTAACTAGATAATAAGCACAAATTTGGCTTTCACTTATAGTTTATACAAATCTAAAATGAAAATTTGAATGAAGGTAGATAAACAAGCAAATATAAGAGTAATATTTTGTTGAAAATATTTAAAAAAAAAACATTGAAAAGCTATGAACTGTTGGATTTTTAAACTCATTTTATGTACACATTTTTACCAATGTGTTTATTCCATATACATTAGGTAATTTAAAAATTTCCTTGTATTTCACTCTAAATTTCTTTTTAGATTTTTTTTAACAATTACCATTTACAGAATTAACATTTTTACTAACATGATTCTTAAATTTTAAAAATAATTTTTCACACACAGGAGAAAGAGCTGAGCCAACACAAATATCCCAGTGGAAACCAGTCTTCTGATGAACAATTTAATATACAGAAGAGAGGTAATAATCCTGGTGATGATCAGGTGAACCCCAGGCGTGAAGTCTTTATAGAAGACAACAGAAATCTGAACATTCCACTTGGTGAAGGGGATAAGAATGACTTGAATGACTACATAGAACCAGGCATGAATGTTCAGCCTGATGCTGACACAAATGCTGAATTAGGAGACGATTTGGAGAATATGAATGCTGAAATAGGTGAAGACAGTAGTTTAAAAGACTTGGAGAATAATGCAGGTGATAATGAAGGTGGTGGTATTTATAGGGAGGATAAAATTGATGTAAATAATAATGAAAACGAAGGTGTAATTATTACAAAAAATAATGACAATAATGTACAAGCAAATGATAATAATGATAATGAAATTAATATAGACAGTGATGTAAATAAGTTAAAAAATGTAAATTCCCGGCCAGGTTCAGAAGTGGTTGGCAATAGGGATTTTAATGAAGCAGGCTTGGGTGAACCACAAGCAGATGGTAACAATATCTACATTCCTAAACAAAATAATATTAGATTAGAACAAAATATATGAAGTTTGTACAATTTAAGTTCATAATGATTGTATATTAGAACAATATTTTTTTTTCCTATTTTGTAAAAATGATTGATCATGTCTGAACAACAGGGTAGAACACATTTTATTCATATTTTTAGCACATTTTTAGACATCAGACCTTACTGCCAAAACTACAGTGCTGAAATGTAAAAATTGCCTGCACTGTTGAAATTAGTTAAGTAATTATTTTTCTACTTTAATTTAAACCAAATAAAAAAAAAATATTTTGAAATGTTTAATAGTTCACTGTATCTGATAAAATAACCTGTGTTCAGTACCTCCAGTTTCAACAGTTCAGGCAATTATTATTATTATAACTATTATTACAAATCTGATTTCCTTTATAACTGTGCCATTAGTGCAGTTAGATATTACCATTTGTAAACATCTCACATGTTGATTTTATTTATAACTAATACTTGGGAGTAAATCAAAAAAAGTAAAAACCTATATCAGTTTTCCAATGTCAGTTATAATTGTTTATATTTTGATTTATTTTTCATTGTACTTTTACAAAAATAACATTCAATAATATTATATGAAATAATACTTAACTCATTTTCTGTGTATTATAGGTATGTAAAGTGTTTGAAAAGAGACCCTTATTATTTATAATAGAAACTTAAATAATTCCATGAAAACATTTACTTATATTTTTACTAGCTTTAAAAACACTTCATAATAATTGAACACAGATATTCTCAGTTTACGAGCTTTCATTCCTAAAAGTTTCCCTTCATCAAAAAAGCACTTCCTGTGATTGTAGTTTTGCAACATGGAAATAAAGATCTCCATTTGTTAAATCAGAAGACATTCTAATTCTCTGGGTTCTTTTAACTGGCCAGTATGGAAGAAACAGTACTCTTTTATTGTTTTATTTACTGCTGATGTTGTGGTTAAGATTAGGACTTGGGACAGATCTGGATGTAGTGAAAATTAAATAAGCCCACCTCCATGATGCTCGTACAATAGGCATCATTTTGTATTAAGAAAACGTTTATTTTAAAAATCTAATTTTTTTTTTTTTAAAGTCTTTATATGTTCTGAGTAAAATGTAACACCTTCTTTTTAATGTATTCTAATATATTTTTTTCCTTATTCATTGTAATTGAAAATCTTTTTTTTAGGTGGCAGTGATTTTTCAGTGAATAGAGCTTGCCAAATTATATATTTTAACTATAGTAAGCCTATGATTTATTTCGGTGCGATATCTTTTCAAAGGTGTTAAACTTTTTCTCATGTATTTTCAGTTGGTTTATAAGCATATGATTAAATGTATTATTTATAGTATTTTGTAAGACCAAGAACTTATTTATCAGGTTCTGTCAATGGTAAGGTTTGCTTTTGCTGG
This sequence comes from Physella acuta, assembly GCF_028476545.2. Lineage (NCBI taxonomy): Eukaryota > Metazoa > Mollusca > Gastropoda > Physidae > Physella > Physella acuta. The sequence goes on from NW_026732767.1 coordinate 101,185, forward strand.
CTTCTGTGGATAAAAAAAAAGTTATGTGTACATTTTCTTGGTACAAGTGGGAAAAACTATTTTTATAAATAAATATGGATCATGTTTAAAAAATAATTATACATATGGTAATTTTTTTTACTTTATTGAAGCATTTAGGGTCATAATGTTTGTAAATATATGGTGCTATACTTTGATTGTATGATAATAATATCATTAAAATTTGTTTAGAGTAACAGTTTTAACAAATGAAGGGCATTCACAACTTTGCCAGATTTTTTTAAGTAGAGTTGTTACCTTGTAAAACTCAGCAGAACCAATATAATGCATTTTATCAAAGGATACTTTTTAATGTTAAGTAAATAATGTCATTTTTGTAATCTATTTATAATTTTTCTTACAAAGAGGGAAATTAGCTGTGGTATAGCTGAGTATCCACGGACAAATCTTTTATAATATGCTATAATTAACTGACAGTTTTGTCAGTCAATCCTCATATTTCTACTGACTTTGTAAAAAAAGGGGAATTAAATTTTTTTTTTTTTATTCAGTTTGCTATTGGCCAGCTTTACCTCGCTGTGATGATACAATGATGTTGTTATTTCCTGGATATTTCATGGATGTACATTTTTAAAAATAATTATCCAGAATTGAATTTTCTTTTGTTTAGTTTTAGTTACTGTAACATTATTTTGTTAAAAAATGAAATGTCGTTAATATTTTTTGGTAGTCATCATATGTTTGGTAAGCAAAAATAACAGATTGATTCACTGGGAATGAAAAACAGTTTAAAAAAAAAGACAAATGTAACAATTTTTAAGGAAAAATCTAAAACACCGCATTACAATTTAGGCAACAGATTTTTAGAATGTATTGTTTTTAATTTTACAATTAATATCTCATTTTATTTGTTATTTAAAATGTAAAAAAAACAACCATCTTAATATGAATAATAACATTATATAATATTTACAAGAGTAGAATATGGATATAATACTCATTTATCAAATGACTTTCTTATTTCTTTTAAATTTTAAAAATATAAATCACTTATTTGTTTAATTTCTTTTAAATAATTTAATGACATAATGATAATAGTTTCTGTTTTTAAATTCACTTAAAAAAAGCATTTTATTTTCTAGACCAAATAACAGACCAGGTTTATTTGCTCAAAACTTGTCTTCCTTGCTGTTACTTCTGTTTTAGTTATCTTAAATATAGTAACATAGTACAGCCAAATGGTGGGAAGATTATTTAAAAAATTATTGAGTAAAGGAATTGAAAATACCCTTTGATCTTTTTATCTTATATGTGGTACCTAAGTTATAATGTTATCTTATATTTTGTAATCAAATTAACATTTAATCAGATTTATTTGTATACTATTGTAAAAAGATTTCAAATTAAAAAAAAAACAGTTATACTTAATGAACTTTTTGAATATTTTAAAAAAAGATAATTTAAAATATATTTTGTATAACATTAAAGTGTTGAAATAGACTTAAACTTTATAAAGACATACAACTTTATTAATTAATATATATTTATATATATATATATATATATATATATATATATATATATATATATATATATATATATATATATATACATATTTAACGTTGCTTAATAAATAGACATGATTATGATCATTTTGTGTATACATAGACATACAACTAATTAAAATGTAAGGATCTCTAATATGTTGTCATTCAGGATAATGGGGACCAACAGAGCAGAGTAAGATAGAATTTGATTATCTGCTGAACTGCATACAATTTGGATGTAGTGGACAACAGATGTCTTATCTGCTATTTCTATACATTTTTTATACGGTAGATAGCCGTTGTATTGTATGTTAAGCTGTGGTAACATTTATATATAGTGAGAATCAGATGTACTATTTGCTGTAAAATTTACATGTAGCTTAGTAACTATTATTGTATTGCCTGAACAAAATTGAATAGCATACTTCTATAAAAATGCCAATTGCAATTTTTTCCTCTGTGAAAACTGTGTAATCACGTTACCTATACACATATATGTTGTTACGTTTTTTAAAAAAATGTTGAAACTCATTGTGGTCGAATTTCAATTCCAAAATTTTTTGTTTTCTTCTTTGCTCACCTGTAATTCCACCAAAAACATTCGAACCATTACCTGATCTTCTTTTGGTTGTTTGTTTTTCCCAGTTTATTTCCTTAATGTAAACATTTTTGTTTAGTGATAAGTGATTCTATTGTTTTTATAAAATCTAAAAAAATTTCTCCACGGTTTAAAAAAAAACACCTTAAAAAAAAGGATTATCAATTATGTAGTGTTTTGTTGTATCAAGTCCAATATTTGTAAACTAAATACACTAAACAACTAGTTTTCTTTAACACATTTTTATAAAATAATTTTTTATCCTGCTGAGTTTTATATTAATGAGCATTTATAAGAACAAACTTTTTAGACGCCATTGTTATAAAATTTATTCTATTGTGTAAAAACTGATGATCTTTAAACAGATATGTGCTGATTTATATTCTACTTGAAATGTGATACATATTATTTTGTTGTATATCTCAAGTGTGTGTTTCACATACATTCTGTTGTTTTTTTTTTTGTTCACAAAACTACTGTTCAACATTCAAGTGCTGATATTCACCCAATTAAAATAAAATTACTTACAAAAACTTAGCAAGAACTAATCAAAGTAACCAATCAAATTGCTGTTGAACTTTAACTGCTGATATTTTACCAAATTATTTTTCTATAATTTCCCAGAACAGAAAATACATGGAACAAAATACAAAGATCAAAATTAATTTAATATATCCTACGAATCAACATGTCTTTAATAAAATTAAAACCTATATACCAAATATGTAAAGGTTGCATTTGACAGAATATTTTTATGATGGAAAACCAAGTAAAACATCAGTGCATTGTTAGTACATTATTAAGATGTAAATCATCTATTTTTAATAAATGATATACTTTTAGTAACTGCTTCAAAAGAATCAGAGTTAATATTTTCTGAACTTTATTTTAGAATAAGTTAAAATATTTACTAGTACCACTGTATGGAGATTATCGCTTTTATTTGTACAGGAACAAAGCCAATGCAATCAAAGTGTTAGTCTTAAATTGATAAAAATCATTAGTAGCTAAAGTAATAAAAAGAATTGAATTTTTTCTCCCCTTAAAATGAAGTATAACAGTCATGAAAAATTAAAAGATAAGAATAGAAAAACTTGTTTCCTTCAAGAAATCAGTATCTTAAAATTATTAGCAGTGTGCAAATTTGCGATGAAGAAATCTGCATTTTTCTTAAAATTTGTGTGTACAAGTAACTGTTGGAAATTAACGGTTATGTGATGATTCTTCTACTATGGTTTCACTGCCTCAAACACAAACTGGGGAAGATTTTTAAAGCAGTTTCCTGTAGTTTTTCTATAATTTCAGAAGTGATTTTGAATACATTTTTCTGTTTTTTTTTTTTTTAAATTTATCAGTCTATTTAAATCTTAAAATGTTTATGTAGTTTTTCAATTATTTGTATAATAACTTTCAACAATGTTCTATTTTTGCTTGTTTTATTTTGTCTATCAACTATAGTCTTTTTTATCAGCTGTACATCTTTTCTGAATACAATTTATAATTGGTTTCTAAATTGTTTTTCTTATTGTTTTTTTCAAAACTTTAGTACATTTATTGCATCAGGCAATAACTTTTTGTTAGGTAACTTTTTGCTGACACTTTTTATTTTATTTACTTTTTTGTAAAGGGGGATAAATCTAATGATGCATAACAATGTTGGGATAAACTTAACATGTGCATATTATACAGTGATATTATTCATACTTGTCCATAATAACATGTCACAATTTGTCAAATATATGTATTTTCCATGAAATTGTAAACCTTCTATTTGATTCATCCCATTTTTTGTTTATTCAACTGGTTGTTCTATTCATTTATAAAAATCTCTATTTTGAAAATCTATTTTTTTTCCCTACTTTTTATTATCATTTCAATTCAAATTTGCCATATAATCTTGTGATGACCTCTGTAAACTTGTAAATTTACATAGAATTCAAATTTTTTGTTTTGTTTAAGATTGTTTTTTTTTGTAAACAGGAAATAAGATTGTGTTATCAAAATCAAAAGTTATAGCTAAACCTACTATAAGTATAATAGAAAGTAAATGTTTTAAATGTTTATGGTTGTTTGTCTAAAAAATTGTATACTCTTAGAGATATTTTCTTAACTATTTGGAAATGTTTACCATCAAAACTCATTGTTTTATGTTTTGAATAGATTAATCTGTGCTGTAAAAACTCTAATAATTGCCCCAGTCAATGCATTCCTCAATGACTTCATCATGTGTAGATTAATTACTGTAGAACTTCCATTCTGTTGTTTTATATAACTTTTGATTTGTGGAACAGGAGGGAGCATCAAAAGAATATTATAAAATAAAAATGGTTAAAACTAATTATCAACAGTGTTCAATTATTTATTTACTAGGAAATTTTGATCTCTTAATAATATAATTAATGAAGTGAATATCAACCATATATACAGACTTAGTTCGATATTTTTCCGTCAGCCATTATATTAAGTGCATTCCTAGTATTTATAATAGTTTATTGATATGAGAATTATAAAACTTTGAGGGTTCATGTGATACTGGACTCTAGAAGGAAAATGTAATGCTTCTGTACCAAAATCTCAAATTTTGTCAGAAGGCTTGAGGAGTCTGTAAGAAGTGGCTGAGCCCTCTCAGCTCTATTAGGTTCCTGCCTTAATTAACTGAAGGTAACGCGACTGCACATAGGTCTTGCCACACAATCTTTTTATATGATGAAGTCAGAAAAACATACTAGCATAGGTTTTGTCCTACTTGATACCAAAGCTCAATTAAACACAGAAAACAAAGACCAACACAGCTAAAAGCACTACTCGAGAAAACAAAAGCACTGAAGATTTGGATTAACATAATTATAATTTCTTGCATGAAAGAGTTCCAAATACCACCAGCTCTTTCAAACCAAAGACACCAACAACAGCATAATTAACATACATGATACAGGTAATTATTAGTGTGGCTTTGATTATATATTTACAAATTTAAATATACCTGCTATGATCATGATCTTCATTAAACAGTTCAAAACAAAAAGGTAAAGAAAAATATCACATTTTTTACAAATTAAGGTGTAGGTTAAAATGTACTGTTTTAATATCAATATAATAAATTAATAAGTTATTAATTACTGGGAAAGTCAAGCAGAATAGAACCATTAACCTGAAAATTTTACTATTCAGAAATTTTTCTCTTGGCTTGGATTTTGTTGTGCTCTGAAGTGATGGAGAAGCAATGGCGTTGTGATTGCAAGATTTACTAATTAACAACACCACATTTTAATATCATCCTTTAATATCAGGAGTCGTTTATTTTTAAACTCAGCTATATAAATTGTGTCTACCTATAAATGTTGGGGGGGGGGGGGGGGGGGGGGGGGGGGAAAGAGAAAGAGAGTCAATAACAACATGACTGAAAATAAGCACATAAAAAAAAATAATATTTCACTTCTTTTCCTGTAACTTCAAGTTACCTTTGTCTTATTTAACTGTGTATTTAGAAGAGCAAAATAAAAAAAAATGGAATACACATCATTTAGAAAAAAAATAATGAGATGAATATTTTTAAGCAATGAAATCTGACTTCAAACATCATATCACATTTATAGATTACAAGTTTATGTTTCACACTTTTCTGTAAAATTATGTTTTTCCTTCATAAAAAAACCACAATGATAAATAATTTTAAATTTTATAAGAACTATTTCAATACTCCTAAAAAATAGCTTATCATTAACAACATTCAGTATTTAAATAACATTTTTAAAAAAATAATTATATTTTCCTTTAAAATGTGGATATAATTGTAAACAAATGCTTTTGCTTTATATTAATAGTAATAATCTAAAACATAAAAATAATTATTGAGCAAAGTTGACCAGAGCCAATAGATGGTTAAGGACACAGACGCATATTTAGATATATTAATTTATTTAGTAAACACCAGCACATACAATAAATATCAAATAATCACAGACGAGCATTTTATACAGATCTTGAAACTATACCAGTATTAGTTATTAGAGTATTAGTTTCTGTGGACATGACATTTAAAAAAAGTAAAAAAAAAAAAAAATAATGTTTTTAACCTGATGGTCAATGAGGCAAGTGAAGTAGAGTTCACCTGTTTCTGTGACTACTGTATATGGAGGGATAGTGTGGCCAGCACTATGCCCAGCCACTTTTATTTCCCTAATGTAAGGTACCCATCAGAGCTGGTTGGGACGTTCTACTGACTTGAATCCTGATTTTAATTCAAGACTTCAGAGTTAGCTCCCTGCCACACCGCCATTAAAAAGGTACTTTCTCTAATATAGTCAACATTTATGTTAGGTACTTGTTAGATCTGAGAGAGCTCAGGGACATACTTGGACGCAACAGAAGAAGAGCTAGGATGGTATTTAATGTTAGGTACTCATTAAAGCTGAGTGGTCTCAAGAGTGAAATACTGAGCAAAGAAGTCTATGTACATGACCAGATTGCAGTTGTTAAGATAAACTTTAAAAAATACTTTTCTGTGTTATCTAATATAGAGTTTATACATTTGTAATTTATCCATAAATGATGCCTTAAATCTTCACAAAATTTCATGTTCCATTCATGGTATAACATATTCATAATATATACATGTTTCATTCTTAAATTTTATTATTCTATATGACAAATACCTACTTTACTAAACTAACAAAATTAGTTAATTAATATTTTCCAACTTGCTAGATCTTTTAATATTTTTAACAAGTGATGATTTAATTAAAAATACTATCTAAAACAGAAAATTTAGAAAAGAAGTTATTCTGTTAAACTAAATGTCATTTAATAAAGTAATTTACGATGATTAAAAAATTTTTAACAGTTTAATACAACTCTGATTGTTACACCAACTTAGTATATGTTTTTGTGATTGTTTAATAATATACTCTATCAACAAATTCACAATCCAATTTTTTTTTTTACATTCATCAAGTTCATTCAACAAAAATAACTTTATGTTCATTTAAATTGCTCTTAGTTGGGTAAAAGTTTTGGTCAATAAGATCACATGTAAAAAGTTTAGCAACAAGATCACACAAAATTAAGTTAACATCACATGAATTATGAGGCAAAGTGTGATTTCAAAAAAAAAAAAAAATGCTGTAACAAACAGATCAGTCACAAAAGGTGTTAAAAAAATATCTTTATTTACATATTTGACAACATAGCTATTTCAAACTATAGATTTTAATAAAAAAAATATTTATGACAACTACTAATTTAAGACAATAGTTAAGTTTTGAGGAAAACTGAATCAAAAGCACACTAAAAAATAGGATTTTCATGATAAAAAAAATGGATCATCCATAAATGACATCACACATCAGCCAACACCCCTTCCCCCTTTTTTTTTTAAACCTTGATTTTTTCTAAAATATTGACTAAACTTGGTGAACATAGAGTAATTAATTTCTATTACATTTTATTAAAATGGTTTTCTAAAATGTGAAATAATGGCTAAAATTCAGCTTCTAACATTACTTTTTTTAAATCCAAAAGTGTGACATCAGATTTTCTGAACCTTGCCCCCCCCCCATCATTCCAATGCATAATTACTGAACCCCCTCCCCCCTACAAGTGTGACATAATAACTGGACAACCCCTTGTGTAAATTACAACAAGATTTAAAAAAAAACACCACTATAGTCACATGAGCCTAAAAAACCAGATTAAAAACATAAAATCTGTAATTTTCCTATTGTCAGTTCTCTCTATTTTTTGATCAAATTTGAAAGTCTAATAAAAGAAACAAATATTTTATTTTATTTTTCAATAAATTGTTTTGTGGTTCTATCATTACCTTTTCTACTAATATAATATGCTGAGTATGAAGAAAAAGTTTGTTACAAAATAAAATTGAAATTTTCATATGGCTGAAGATAATAACTTAATTAATTTCAACAGTAGTGTGGAGTGAAAACAGCTGAGTATTGTGAGAGAACATTGAAAACCAGGTACTTCAAGTAGAAATCTTTTCATTTTAACTGGTTAATACAAAAACAGAAATATATAAATAGCTGAAATAGCTTCCAGACAGTGAACATAAAATTCCATTTATTCATGGATAACATTCAGTCAAATTGCATGAAAGTTCAGTCTTCATGGTGTAATTGATTGCTGAATTGTTTTGATCAATTGTCCTTGTGCTGGGAGTTTTTCCTTTCAACCTTTGAATAACTTGATTAGTTTTTTTTTACTTTTGTTTTTTTTATTATTTAATTGTTTCCTGTCTTTGCTTGACTTCCATTTTTAAGCTTTGCCTTTTGGATGATGCTTGACTTTTGTCTTCAGAACCTGAATTGCTCTCTGCCTTTGCTTGATTTTTGCTTTGAACATCTGAATTGCCTTTTGTTGATGCTTGACTTCTGTCTTCAGAAACTGAAGTCCTTTCTGCTTTTGCTTGATTTTTGCTTTGAACATCTGAATTGCGTTTTGTTGATGCTTGACTTCTGTCTTCAGAAACTGAAGTCCTTTCTGCTTTTGCTTGATTTTTGCTTTGAACATCTGAATTGCCTTTTGTTGATGCTTGACTTCTGTCTTCAGAAACTGAAATCCTTTCTGCTTTTGCTTGATTTTTGCTTTGAACATCTGAATTGCCTTTTGTTGATGCTTGACTTCTGTCTTCAGAAACTGAAGTCCTTTCTGCTTTTGCTTGATTTTTGCTTTGAACATCTGAATTGCCTTTTGTTGATGCTTGACTTCTGTCTTCAGAACCTGAAATGCTTTCTGCTTTTGCTTGATTTTCCTTTTCAACCTCTGAATTGTCTTCTATTATTGCTTGACTTTCATCTCCAGGGTATGAATTTCTGTCTGTTTGGCTCTGATCCTTGCCAAGTTGTAAATCACTCGTCAACTGCCCAACGGATTGCCTTTTCTCCTCTTCATCAATATCTTTTTTACTTAAATATGATATACTACTCTTGTCTTTCTTTAAAGATTTCCTACCTGATTTAAGAGCATCGTCATCTGGGTGTAAGCTTGACTCCGACTCTGTTGGATTTAAAAGATTAAAAGTAATCAAATTCAACCACCAGCTTCCCAGCCTCGTCCTGCGTTTTCTCTTAAGCAGTCGACCAGCATATGGATTATTTTCAGTTGGTTTAGGCTTACGTCCATAGATGAATATCATCACAGCAAAAATGAAAAAGATGGACAGGCAAGGAATGAATGCAAATCCTTTAAGATGTAGAGGATAACCAACATATCGGGAATTCATTTCAATGTCACCTAAAATATACAACTCCCCTGTGAGATTGTTTATGTGTGTCTGTCGATATCTTAGGCTGAGAACTGTGGAATTAGCTTCTAAGCTTAAAGGGTCAGTGACTGTGTATATCTTGTTATTCTCATCCACGTACTGTCCAAAGTTCTGGGGGGAATAGAACATCTGGTTTTTCCACATATTCATGTCAAGGAGGATTACAATTGAGAGTATACCATAATTGAACCATTTACCTGAAAAATAATGCAAAGAATAAAAATGGTTAAAACAATGATTTAGAAAATAATCTATAGATAATGCCGTAGATGAAGCATTTTTCATAATATGTGTGACATAGATAATTATTTGAATTTAATAAAAGAAAATGTATTATGAACAAAGGATGATTATTGTGTGTGTGTGCATCAGTGATTGGTGGAGGGTATATTTCTGATGAGGGTGGGGGTTAGTGTTTTGCAATAAGTTATGATTATAGGCAGTGACGTCACAAGGTTGGGTGTCAAACAGCTGATGCCGTATACCCCAAACTTTATTTATCAACAATACATTTTAAAAAGTTATGTTTTTATGAAACATGCAATTTTAAAATAATAATCAGAATAAAAAAATGTTTTGAACTCACTAATAACATGCTGAAAAATAGTTATGACAATGAAACAGATGCCTGAAAATTGATTTTTTTTGAAAGCTTTACTATGCATGTATTTAAAAATATCTCAGAGACTTCTCAGTTAACGCCAAATTTTATTACATTTTTTTTAAAAATGAAAACTGTAAGAGTTAGTTTAAAGTATCAAGATAAAGACAAAATTAATGAAACCAACTTGCACATTAAAATGGACAATTATTTTTTACTAGAGGCCCCCCTCCTCCATACACACACACTTTCACACTCAGCTGTTGTATAATAATATGCTTGATATAAAAACAATTTTTTGCTATGGGTGCATCCCCTAAATGGTGGTACTCTGTGCAGTTTGCACCCACTTGTGACGCCACTGATTATAGGGAGGGAGAGGGAGTGTAGAAATTAGGTAAAATTTAAAGGATAAAATTGTATTTACCAGATATATGAATATGCCAGTATTCCAGTGACTTCATAAATTTGGGAATTTTGACATTGATTGAGGTTAAGTTAAACCCAGGCATCTTGATGTCTATGCTACCAACAAAATGGGGAAAGTCCCAGTCCTTTAAAAAAAATTCTATTATTAAAACAACAAATCTATAGGATTAACAAGTAAACTAATTATCCGCTGTAATAACAATATTAACAAAGTGGCTTTTAAGTCCATTATCCCCGCTTCATCGGGATCACTAGTCAGGAGCTTTAGACCACTCATTTGACATTAAATAAATTTAGCTCCCGTAAGAGCTGTAAAAAATTGCACTGGCCGACCTGTTAGGGTCGTCCGTGCGGGGTATTGGGAATAGTTTTCAACTAGCAATAACCACGCCTCGGTAAAACCTCATTGGCTATGGTACCGCCACTGCGCAAAGCTAAAGAATGTTTCAAAATAAATGGTCCAAATGTAAATGCCATTGTCAAATTCTTAAAGTTTCTCGGGTTATGAATAATATTAAACAAAATAATTATCTTATCAATAATTTAAAGTCATTGATATTTATTGTATTCTATTTTTTTAATCAATACAAAATTCACTAATTTTATTTAGATTACTTAAATAGTACTTTTATTATAGTAACTAATATAAGAAAAATTAATAAATGGTAAGGGAAGTAACAATGTTGGATACTTTTTAAAAAAATGAGAGTTCTCTCCCGTTATTATTTATAAAAAATTAGTATTGTATTTATGTTTAAACATAATATCTTCAGGTTATTCTTAAAAAATTATTACTACTGGTAAGAAATATTACGATTTTAAAATCCTGTCTATTATTATTGAATTTAGCTATTCATCATCATAAATATATAAAAAAGATAATAATTCTAAGGCTCATAATATAAACGCTTGATAATAATGAATGATGAAGAAAATATTTGTTATTTGTTGAATGTGAAGTTCTCTTTATAAAAAAAAAGATTTTAAACATTTAAACATGGCATATTAATAAGGTTCAGCTATTAATTTTCTTTTTAGCAAGAGTTGCAGTTTCGATGACACAAAAAAAATGTGGAGCTATTCAATACTATTTAATAAACAACAGGTTAATGATACATTTTACAGTTTAAAAGGATGTCCATAAACTTCTTTTCCTAGTATTTATGTTAGTTACATACTGGTCAACAGCTATGGTTTAGAACTATTGTGAATTCTATTAAAATGTCTGCAACTTTTATACATGTTTCTATTAGGCAACCATATAATATCGCTTCCTTTAATTCTAATCTTAACTCTTTCTATTCATTACCAAAGGTCATAGGCACAGGTGAACTCTACTTTATCTTGAATTTTTTTACCCATATGCCCTGTGGAAGTCTCAGGTTCGGATCCTGGGCTTGAGTACGCAGTACGTCCCTGAGTCCACCCAGCTCTAATGGATACCTGACTCACATAAAGGAAGCAAAGGGGGTTGAGCATAGCGTTGTTCACACTATCCCCTTGTATGCCGAGGTCCATGAAATAGATTAACTTTACTTCATCTGCCCCATATGTCTTGGGCACGAACGGGTTAAGATGATGACATCCATTGGAGATTAAAGAATGTAAACAAAACAAAAAATGTAAACAAACCTGCATAGCAATGGTGACATCAAGTACCAGAATAAAGGATGCCCAGCTGATATCACAGAATGTAAACAAAAAACGTAAACAAACCTGCATAGCAATGGTGACATCAAGTACCAGAATAAAGGATGCCCAGCTGATATCACAGAATGTAAACAAAAAACGTAAACAAACCTGCATAGCAATGGTGACATCAAGTACCAGAATGAAGGATGCCCAGCTGATATCACAGAATGTAAACAAAAAACGTAAACAAACCTGCATAGCAATGGTGACATCAAGTACCAGAATGAAGGATGCCCAGCTGATATCACAGAATGTAAACAAAACAAAAAACGTAAACAAACCTGCATAGCAATGGTGACATCAAGTACCAGAATGAAGGATGCCCAGCTGATATCACAGAATGTAAACAAAACAAAAAACGTAAACAAACCTGCATAGCAATGGTGACATCAAGTACCAGAATGAAGGATGCCCAGCTGATATCAAAGAATGTAAACCAAAAAATGTAAACAAACCTGCATAGCAATGGTGACATCAAGTACCAGAATGAAGGATGCCCAGCTGATATCACAGAATGTAAACAAAACAAAAAACGTAAACAAACCTGCATAGCAATGGTGACATCAAGTACCAGAATGAAGGATGCCCAGCTGATATCAAAGAATGTAAACAAAACAAAAAACGTAAACAAACCTGCATAGCAATGGTGACATCAAGTACCAGAATGAAGGATGCCCAGCTGATATCACAGAATGTAAACAAAACAAAAATGTAAACAAACCTGCATAGCAATGGTGACATCAAGTACCAGAATGAAGGATGCCCAGCTGATATCACAGAATGTAAACAAAAATGTAAACAAACCTGCATAACAATGGTGACATCAAGTACCAGAATGAAGGATGCCCAGCTGATATCACAGAATGTAAACAAAACAAAAAACGTAAACAAACCTGCATAGCAATGGTGACATCAAGTACCAGAATGAAGGATGCCCAGCTGATATCACAGAATGTAAACAAAACAAAAATGTAAACAAACCTGCATAGCAATGGTGACATCAAGTACCAGAATGAAGGATGCCCAGCTGATATCAAAGAATGTAAACAAAACAAAAATGTAAACAAACCTGCATAGCAATAGTGACATCAAGTACCAGAATGAAGGATGCCCAGCTGATATCACAGAATGTAAACAAAAAATGTAAACAAACCTGCATAGCAATGGTGACATCAAGTACCAGAATGAAGGATGCCCAGCTGATATCACAGAATGTAAACAAAAAATGTAAACAAATCTGCATAGCAATGGTGACATCAAGTACCAGAATGAAGGATGCCAAGCTGATATCAAAGAATGTAAACAAAACAAAAAACGTAAACAAACCTGCATAGCAATGGTGACATCAAGTACCAGAATGAAGGATGCCAGGCTGATATCACAGAATGTAAACAAAACAAAAAACGTAAACAAACCTGCATAGCAATGGTGACATCAAGTACCAGAATGAAGGATGCCAGGTAGGAGCGAGACATCTCATCGGTGTGCGGCAAATATCCGTTGATGCTGTCCCATAAAATATACTCAGTGTAGATGTTCAGGATGACCAGGGTTGAGCAGCTGGGGACGACGATCCAGAAGACGATGATGCGGTTGTAGCCTTTGTTCCACCACCTTCTCAGACATATTCCCCAGTGGGGGTACAGTTTCTCCTGTAACATTATATCTGTCACCTGGAATACAAAACAGTTTCTCCTGTAACATTATATCTGTCACCTGGAATACAAAATTACTCTTGTAACATTATATCTGTCACCTGGAATACAAAATTACTCTTGTAACATTATATCTGTCACCTGGAATACAAAACAGTTTCTCCTATAACATTATATCTGTCACCTTGAATACAAAATTACTCTTGTAACATTATATCTGTCACCTGGAATACAAAATTACTCTTGTAACATTATATCTGTCACCTGGAATACAAAGCAGTTTCTCCTGTAACATTATATCTGTCACCTGGAATACAAAGCAGTTTCTCCTGTAACATTATATCTGTCACCTGGAATACAAAGCAGTTTCTCCTGTAACATTATATCTGTCGCCTGGAATACAAAACAGTTTCTCCTGTAACATTATATCTGTCACCTGGAATACAAAATTACTCTTGTAACATTATATCTGTCACCTGGAATACAAAGCAGTTTCTCCTGTAACATTATATCTGTCACCTGGAATACAAAACAGTTTCTCCTGTAACATTATATCTGTCACCTGGAATACAAAGCAGTTTCTCCTGTAACATTATATCTGTCACCTGGAATACAAAACAGTTTCTCCTGTAACATTATATCTGTCACCTGGAATACAAAACAGTTTCTCCTGTAACATTATATCTGTCACCTGGAATACAAAACAGTTTCTCCTGTAACATTATATCTGTCACCTGGAATACAAAATTACTCTTGTAACATTATATCTGTCACCTGGAATACAAAATTACTCTTGTAACATTATATCTGTCACCTGGAATACAAAGCAGTTTCTCCTGTAACATTATATCTGTCACCTGGAATACAAAACAGTTTCTCCTGTAACATTATATCTGTCACCTGGAATACAAAATTACTCTTGCAACATTATATCTGTCACCTGGAATACAAAACAGTTTCTCCTATAACATTATATCTGTCACCTGGAATACAAAACAGTTTCTCCTGTAACCTTATATCTGTCACCTGTAATACAAACCAGTTTCTCCTATATCATTATATCTGTAACCTGGAATACAAAACAGCAATAATTTTTAAATTTTTGTTTATGATTTGTTATACAGTAAAGCAGTACAACTCCACTTCCCCAATTACTTCAGTTCCATGGCTCCCTTCTGCTAACATCACAACCATTTCCCCCCCCCCCCCACCTCACACCCCCCAAGTGCACTAACTATCAAAGCAGTAAAACAATCCCCACATCGTGATCTACCCCCCCCCCCCATTTGCCAGTGCATCCCCTGCCTCTACCCGCCTCGCCAATACCCTTACCCTCCACACTTTACTCATCATCCAGGCAATACACGTCCCCCCCCCCCCCTACACCAAGTGTTGGTGGCCTACCCGCTCAATCCTTACCAATAACCCTACCCCCTTACACTCACCATTCAGGCCGTAGCTTATCCCACAGCCTTACCAATACCCTTATACTCACCATCCAGGCCATAAAACAATCCCCACACCAAATGCTGGTAGCCTCCCGCCCCTCCACCATTACCCCCCCCCCTCCTTATACTCACCATCCAGACCTGCAAAACAATCCCCACACCAAATGCCGGTACCCCCCCTCCACCATTACCCCCCCCCCCTTAATTTTAAGCACCATCCAGACCTGTAAAACAATCCCCACACCAAATGCTGGTACCCCCCCCCCCTCCACCATTACCCCCCCCCCCCCCCACCCATTATACTCACCATCCAGGCCGTAAAACAATCCCCACACCACGTGCCTGTAGCCCCCCCCCACAATCCCCCCCCCCCACATTATACTCACCATCCAGGCCGTAAAACAATCCCCACACCACGTGCCTGTAGCCCCCCCCCCCTCCACCATTACCCCCCCCCCACCCACCCATTATACTCACCATCCAGGCCGTAAAACAATCCCCACACCACGTGCCTGTAGCCCCCCCCCCCTCCACAATTCCCCCCCACCCACCCATTATACTCACCATCCAGGCCGTAAAACAATCCCCACACCACGTGCCTGTAGCCCCCCCCCCTCCACAATTCCCCCCCCACCCACCCATTATACTCACCATCCAGGCCGTAAAACAATCCCCACACCACGTGCCTGTAGCCCCCCCCCCTCCACAATTCCCCCCCCCCCACCCACCCATTATACTCACCATCCAGGCCGTAAAACAATCCCCGCACCACGTGCCTGTAGCCCCCCCCCCCCCACCATTACCCCCCAAATTATACTCACCATCCAAGCCGTAAAACAATCCCCACACCACGTGCCTGTAGCCCCCCCCCCCTCCACAATTCCCCCCCACCCACCCATTATACTCACCATCCAGGCCGTAAAACAATCCCCACACCACGTGCCTGTAGCCCCCCCCCCCCCTCCACAATTCCCCCCCCCCCCACCCACCCATTATACTCACCATCCAGGCCGTAAAACAATCCCCACACCACGTGCCTGTAGCCCCCCCCCCCCCCTCCACAATTCCCCCCCCCCCACCCACCCATTATACTCACCATCCAGGCCGTAAAACAATCCCCACACCACGTGCCTGTAGCCCCCCCCCCCCTCCACAATTTTATCCCCACCCACCCATTATACTCACCATCCAGGCCGTAAAACAATCCCCGCACCACGTGCCTGTAGCCCCCCCCCCCCACCATTACCCCCCAAATTATACTCACCATCCAAGCCGTAAAACAATCCCCACACCACGTGCCTGTAGCCCCCCCCCCCCTCCACAATTCCCCCCCCCCCCACCCTCCCCTTATACTCACCATCCAGGCCGTAAAACAATCCCCACACCACGTGCCTGTAGCCCTCCCCCCCCTCCACAATTCCCCCCCCCCCACCCTCCCCTTATACTCACCATCCAGGCCGTAAAACAATCCCCACATCAAATGCCGGTACCCCCCCCCTCCACCATTACCCCCCAAATTATACTCACCATCCAAGCCGTAAAACAATCCCCACACCACGTGCCTGTAGCCCCCCCCCCTCCACAATTCCCCCCCCCCCACCCTCCCCTTATACTCACCATCCAGGCCGTAAAACAATCCCCACACCACGTGCCTGTAGCCCCCCCCCCTCCACAATTCCCCCCCCCCCCACCCTCCCCTTATACTCACCATCCAGGCCGTAAAACAATCCCCGCACCACGTGCCTGTAGCGGCCACCTTGCTGAAGATCCGGTTGCTGATGCCCATCCTGGACGTGATGTGGTAGTCATCGTTGACCTGACCGCCCAGCTTGAGCATGGCGTTGTAGGGGTAGGAGAGGAGGAAGACGGTCAGGATGGTGGTGAACAGCATCGTCATCCAGGATCCGCGGCCGTCGTGGAACATCTTCAGACGTAAGACAGTATCTAGTGGGGGATAGTGGGGGGGGGGGGGGGGGGTCATGAAACATCAGAAGGTATCTAGTGTCGGATAGTGGGGGGGGGGGGGGAGTCATGAAACATCTTCAGACGTAAGACAGTATCTAGTGGCGGATAGTGTGGGGGGGGGGGAGTCATGAAACATCTTCAGACGTAAGACGGTATCTAGTGGGGGGGGGGGGGGGGGGAGTCATGAAGCATCTTCAGAAGTAAGACAGTATCTAGTGGCGGATAGTGGGGGGGGGGGGAGTGGGGATGAATAACATCCTTAGACATTTCATACAATCAATAGTTTACTAAGGTGAGGAAAAGAAATAGCCCAAGGGAGGGGGGGGGGGTGGCACTTAAAATTTTCAGGGGGAGAGGCGGACTACATTATATGGGGGGGGGGGGCACAGGTAAATATTTATTTTTTATATAAATTCTATTTCGTCAGGGGGGGGGGGGGAGGGCGCCTGTAAGAAACTCTGGAATAGCCTACGCTTGCAAGTTTCGTAAATAAATTGCTACAGTTTTTTTATTGTTATTATTAAGGTGAGGTTGCTGGGGACGCCGTGGTGCCGTAGACATTTCCTAAATAATTTAATACATTTTTTTTTACTATGGTTAGGACGGCGTGGTCGGGTGGTGTGTACGATTTTTAAGAAAGGGAGGGGGGGGGGGGTTAGGAGCGGTTTAATTATAAGCTATATTTTTAATATAATTTTTTTTCTACTTAGATGAAGACCAGCACCCAAGTGTTAGCCATAAAGGTTGGTTAGGGTGGGGTAGGGGGGGGGGGGGAATAAATCACTATTATAAAAATGTGTATCCAAGTTAATCTTTTTTTTAATGAATGGTTGAATGAAACAATTGATTAACATACACAGCTGAAAATTGGAAAAAAAAAATTAATCAGAAAATACAATTTTATTGACAGTAGTATCACAGTTTCATCAAAACTCTCATGCTGATTCCTATAACAAAGCATAATGGGAACTGGGGGAAATAGATTGTAGATCTATACAGCGTACTTCATCAGATAGCCCTCTTTTTGTGAGTAAAACTCATCCCCGGTTGGGTTTATATGTTTATCTCCCCTTATGTTTATATTTGTCTATCTTCCCGTTTTTTTAGCGCAATTTCCATACTGGACAATTGCGATTATTAACTCGTCAAGGATGGATGGATGTGTGTCCGCAGCTTTAAGTCGTATCTCCTCCTGAACGAAGCAATATCGATGACTAGTTCCAAAAGCAAATATGTTAAGCAAGTTCCGAGGATGAATGTGGGACAAAAAATTTCCCGGAATTCCTTCCTGGATTTCCCGGAAAAGCCAAAAAACCTAAAAAAAAAATGCAGTTTTTGGCCCATATCTCGGCAACCAGACCACTTAGCGACTTGAAACATTTACCAATCGATTCCTGCCATAATTTAGAACAATATTGCCGAAGAAAGTTTTCAAAAATATCCTTTCGTTCGGTCACAAAAAATTAATTAAGGAAATTGCGCTTAAATTGTCACTAGACTTTTTATTAACTTGTTTAAATTACCTCCCATTAAGCTTTTATTTACCTTCGTGTGTTTGCTGTTTATATTGCTTATATTTATCTCCCCTACTTTTTGTTAGTTTATCTCCCTTTATGTTTACCTCCCACCCTATATTTTTTCACACATTCTCCCTCTCTTCAAACTTGTTGATACAAAATTATAATGGTACACTGGCTGCCGTATACGGAACATTAAACATCCGGTCACGAAAGTTTAATCTAGCGGCCGACATCAGGAATGGTGAGGGGAGGGGACACGTGACCAAAGCCTAGATGGATGAGGTGATTTCCGAGTGGTGGTCAAAATTAGCATACGACACTCCAGGGGTCAAGGTGAACGAGGGAGCAATTTACAACAGATCAACGATTCATTACACCGTTTCCAAAGTACCAGTCCTGTTTTTCATTGGATTGTTTGTATTTAAAGTTTGTCATTGGATTGTTTGTGTTGAAAGTTTGTCATTGGATTGTTTGTGTTTGAAGTTTGTCATTGGATTGTTTGTATTTAAAGTTTGTCATTGGAATGTTTGTGTATAAAGTTTGTCATTGGATTGTTTGTATTTAAAGTTTGTCATTGGATTGTTTGAATTTAAAGTTTGTAATTGGATTGTTTGTATTTAAAGTTTGTCATTGGATTGTTTGTGTTTAACGTTTGTCATTTGATTATTTGTATTTAAAAGTTTGTCATTGGATTGTTTGTATTTAAAGTTTTTCATTGGATTGTTTGTGTTTGAAGTTTGTCATTGGATTGTTTGTGTTTAACGTTTGTCATTTGATTATTTGTATTTAAAGTTTGTCATTGGATTGTTTGTATTTAAAGTTTGTCATTGGATTGTTTGTGTTTAACGTTTGTCATTTGATTATTTGTATTTAAAGTTTGTCATTGGATTGTTTGTATTTAAAGGTCTGAATATGTAACGCGTTTGCTTTAAGAAAATCACTGCAGCTTTCTTTGAAAAAGACTTTAGCTTTCAAAAAGATTCACAATTATTCACACATTTTTTTTTTTACTTTTCTATGGTAGGCCAAAGCACTGGGTGAAATTGAATTGTTGTGTTACCATGGTGATAGATATGGCCGTTCCACCCTATTTTTTAACAGAAAATGTGTACATTAAATCTAACTAAGATGCCTACCCACTCTCTTCCTGGGTTTTAGATAAAGATGATGAAAAAAAAAAAAGAAATGAATGTCAAATGACATTTTACGTCCCATCCTATTTTTTTAAACGTAGAGAGAATGTATATTAAAACAAATCTAACTATGCAGTCTTACTCCCCCCCCCCCACACACACACCACAGGTTCAGATAGAGATGATGAAGAAAAAAAAAGAATCGGAGACATTTCAAAGACAAGAACAAAGCTGATCAGGGTGAAGGTTTTATTTATAGCTGATTACTGATTACCACTGAAGAAATTGTCAGAGTACACTATGTGACACTCTATCTGTGTGTGTGTGTGTGTGTGAGACTGTGTGAGAGGGAGAGACTGTATCTGGGGACGTGGTGTTGTGTGTCTATTTATCTGATGTGTGTCCTGCACGAGAGTGTGTGATGTGTCCAAGTGTATGTTTGCGTGTGTGTGTGTGTGCGTGCATGTTGTGATGGCGTGTGTGGTTTTGTGTAAGATTTCGGCAGAGTGTATGTTTGAGGAAGAAGAGAGGATACGAGTATATAGCATTTTCACCCTTTTAAAAAAAGAAAAAAAAATCAATAATTACCGTCTTCATTTCGACATTAAAATTTGTATTTAGGCAATTTTAAATTTTAAAAAAAAAATTATTTTTAGAATACATGTAAATATAAACAGATTATTGCTCAGACTCCTATAAAAAAGGAAACAATTAAAAATAAAAACAAAAAGTAGTGTACACTAAAACTAAATTGCAGGCTTTTATTAAGGGAGAGAACTCCTGTTATTACCAGCAATAAAGGGAGCCAACTATACAAAAAAAAAAATGGCGGTCGGGAAAGAATTGCCTGTCACTAGACCGGATGAGGCCGTACCACGTAGTCACGTGATCGATGATCTCCGGATGTTGGTTACCAATAAAAAAAAATCAACGCAATCAAGGCTAGACCCAAACAGTAGTAGGATAAGCGGGTCGCGTACGTACGGGTGATTGGGGGGGGGGGGGGGAGAAGAAGAGGGAGTGAGACTATTGATACAATTTGTCCCACTAGAAATAGGCTTGTTTATTTTATATCATTTGTGGTGAAATGTCAAATGTACCATTTGGCCCTCTATAAGTTAAAAATATTATTTTGCATATCTGCTTATGAGCAGGAAGGTTAGCGCTATTTAGATCAATGTTGATTCCAATGAGAAAAACTGTTAACAGCAAAACAAGTGGTTGGTCTCCCCTAAAATGACGTTACACCTCAGCCTACACCCCCCCCCCCTCCTAAAAATTGCAGTTGAATTTTTCTTAAAAACTGCGATCTTTTCCCCACATCTTGTCTGAACTCTGTGAACATAGTGTTTTAATCAATTTCTATTACAGTTTATTTAAACAGTTTTTTAAAACGCGAAACAATGGCAAAAATTCGTTTTCTAGCATTGCTTTTTACTTTCTCGTATATACACAAAAAAAAAAAAAATATGCACAAAAATCACTTGAAATTTTAACATATTTTCACCGTATTACACCTCATTTTAATCGGGCAAAAATTATCAATCCAGATTTATCAAAATTAAGAGGTTTTATGCGTAATCCAGTCTGAAAAACTGGGCTTTGCAATACTGTCCGTATGTCTGTGTGTCTGTCTGTGTGTGTGTGTGTGTGTGTCCGTGTGTAAACACGATTACTTGAGTACCGTTACAGCTAGGTTGATGAAATTTCATATATAAGTTTTTTATCAAAATCGTAGATCCGTATCAACTTTTGAGAGATTTCCGATAACCGGAAGTGGTACTTTTTCTACTTTGAATTTTTCAAAAGCCTATAACTTGAGTACTATTTCAGATAGATAAATGAAATTTCACATGTAAGTATAAGATTTAATTCTCTACCTTCTGTTAAATTTTGAGTCATTTCCGTTGACCGGAAATAGTAATTTACGCTACTTCCGATTTCTCAAAAAACTAATGTAAATTTTTAAAGTACTAATAATATTGCGCACTATTATGCACTTTTTTATTTAGCGTTCACTTCGTGTGCAATTCTTTTGTCTACGAGATTTTATTCTATTTTAAAACTTTAAGTATTTAAAATGGATTAAAAATCATGTCTATAGCCCGAGTTTCCCATCCCCTGTTGTTTTATATAAGAATATTCGAGAAAGTTTAGGGGAGATCACTCCCGGTTTATTTTATAATGCAAAAGTGTGACGTCACACAATCTGAACACCCCCCTCATCACACACTGTCACAAAATTACGGACCCCCACCCCCTACGAGTGTGACGTCATTTATAGACGCCCTTAAAATTGATTTCCTAAAAAATCGAAGAGCTATTACTCTACGGAGTTTTATGTATATACTTAAACAACGTGATAAAATCTTCTGGATGAAGGTAGACATGAAACACGTAAAAAATTCCTACACACCGGAATGACAAACCTCTGATTGAACCCGAACTTGAACTATTGATCACCAAGAATGTAGCAAATTGGTTGATAATTTATTCATACGTAATCTCGAAGAGACAAATTTGTTGTCGCCTAATTAGATTAGCCGTGACGCAATTAGAGAGAGGTGGGAGGGGGGGGGGGGTAAATAGGGAGAGAGAAAGTGAGAGAGAGAGAAAGAATTCTGGTTAAACTGCAATGGAATAACGAGAAAAGGAAGCGGTGCTATAAATTAACTCATCCATTTCGTAATTCTTCAAGAATGTACTTTGTATAGCCAGGCACGAGTCAGACACTGGCCCCTGCCCACCCCACTCAGGTAAAAATTATATGGGGCACCTGCCAAACTGGAGACCACAGTCCGGTTTGTTCACGAAGTTGGACTTGTTGTCTGAATCCTCCATCATATTCTCAATTAAGAACGAAGAAGAAGAAGAAGAAGATCCGGCCTTACAAAATGATCACGGCTAAGATTAGGGCTAGATTAGGATTTGCATTGTCATCGAGTCTAGACATACGTGAAAAGTTTTGAAGAAATTGGTCCGCTAGAAGTGATATTTTTCCGAAATCGGAAATAGCGTACATAATTACTTCCGTTTACCGGAAATCAATCAAAATTCGAAAAAAAATCAATAGAATAAAAAACTTATACATATGTTTAAAATTGTTTCCAACTGAAATTGTACTCACGTTTTGGCTTTTGAGAAGCCAATAATAGAACAAGTACCACTTCTCTTCCGGTTACTAAAAATAGCTCAAAAAGATATCGAACTACAAAATTCGATATAATGCTGCTATATGAAATTTTATCAACATAACTGAAACGGTGCTCAAGGTATTGTTTTGACAAACAGACACCCACACACAGAGAAGCACGTAGATAAAATAGCAAAACCAAGTTTTTCCGACTCAGGGAGGTGTAAAACGTCGAGATTGTCAAAGTCTCGATTTTGATTGTTTTTTGACGATTACAACACGTTTTCTATACGTCATATTCGAGAAAATAAAAAAATTAACCAATGAAAATAAATTAACAAGCATAAAAACTTGTAATTGTGCCCCCCCCCCCCAATCCGTCGTTAGCAAGAGTTGTCATAACTGAACTGGTTTTAAATCTATCATTCCAGCATTCCCCAACAGTAGTAGTATTTGCCCACAAGGAGAGATGAAAACCTATAGGAATGGCCTCGCGCTTGTATTGGTCTATCGACAAACAGAAATCAATAGGTTAATGATATTTATGTTGTCACTGCAAAAAGTAGTTTTTAGGGGGGGTAGACGGGGTAATGGAGTCGTGCTGTATAAAAATCTGCTTGACTGTGAGGGCGGGGGAGGGGGTAGACGGTGTAATGGAGTCGTGTTGGTATACAAAAATATGTTTGAGTGTGTAGGGGGTGGGGGGGGAGGAAAAAGTGGTTTTTGAATTGATTAAAAAAAAAAAGGATTTAAAATGTTGTTTTTGAGTTTTCTTGACTCTTGCCATACAATCAACTAAGTGAGCAAGAATATCCAATTTAAACAATTGTAAACATTGTTAAAATTGTTACAACTATAAGGACCCCTACAAATCGACACCCTTAAAAATTTGGGGCCCCTGGAATTGGGACCTCTGGTTCCAACGTACTGCCTATACACACAACCCGTACAATGGGAAATGAATGGAGATTGCACGCACTGTTCAAACTAGGCATACATAAACCACGTGATATCGTTAACCAACGGATTTCCCCACAGATTTCTCTGGAGAAGCCCATTTGTTCTAGACACAACTGACGTCACCGTCTGCTACAGCCGGGACTGGTCCTGATTAGTGTAGCGCTAGTTGTCCCCGGCCGTACTACGCTATGGTGCTATTTGCGATGTCTGACCCAGAGTTTCTTCAAGGCATCTCTTCGGGTGGGGCGATGCCCCCCCACTAAAATTTTTTACCGCCCCCCCCCCCCCCCCGAACGAAATGAAATTTATATAATTTATATAGAAAATATATACTTTTAACAGTGTCCGCCCCCCCCCCCCCGAAGAAAGTTTACCACCCCCCCCCCCGAAGATTTCAAGTGCCCCCCCCCCCCGGAGAAAAAAGTCTGAAGAAACACTGGTCTGACCTAGCTTTCACTAGTTAGATTTTTAAGTTATTATTTTTTTTTTATATTGAAACTATGATTAAGGGTCTAATGGGTAAAGCTACTTTCAATTTCATTTATTTCTGGTGCACTTTTGCTATAATGTCATTTTGCAGCAGTTTTGGTGATAATGTCATAATGTCAGTAATTTAACGATTTTAACAATGAGACGGCGGTTGTTTAAGAATCGAGTTCGGATCCCTGGCTACATGTATGCCATTTTTTTAAAAAAATTGGGTATGGCGAAACTTGCCCATGTGGCTTGGCCCGGAGAATACAGAAAACTTCCTTCAGGACTGTTCCTTATATAGCCAGACGCGATCCAAACACTGGCCCCTGTACACCCCACTGAAGGAAAAACTAATATGGGGCACCGCGGATCTGCAGACCACAGTCCAGTTCATACACGAAGTTGGACTTGTTGTTTAATTCCTTCACCATAAACTCAATTAAGAACGCAGAAGAAGAGAGTAAAGAAGGATCCCGGGCTCGGTGCCCTGTCAAAACGGCCCCGTTAATTTGACCCCGTCAAATCGACCCCCGACAAAACGACCCAGTCAAAATAGCCCCGTCAAAAGGACCCCGACTTATTTGCTCCCGTCAAATCGGGGGAGGGGGGGGGGGGGCTAAGATGGTTTGTATAGCGTGAAGAGTAAGAAAAATCCATGAGTCATGGGATGGAGGGGTGGAGGGGTATAAAAACAACAGAAGGGCTACGAGTAGGCCTATTATGTCACGCCACTTTACGATTTGCTAGACTTATACTTTCGTTACCGGACCATTGGTGATATATTACATTTTAAATTGAGGCGTGACGGCCTATTACAAATGAAGCAGAGTTCAGTAGTTTGTCGGTCTTAAGCATACGTAGGGATTGTGTGGTTATCGCAATGACCAAGCTACATTTCGTTTGCCTTAACGCAGGTTAAGTAACAATTAGAGCTAGGTGGACGAAGAAGAGATTCCCAGGAAAGTGTAAAAAAAAATATTAGTGATTATTCACAGAAGTGTTGGGGGTCGGCGTGTCGAGTCGGTAAAGCTCAGTGTTGCTAAACCGAAAAATCTCGAGTTCGAACCCTCGGCAGATGAGGCTCGTTAGCTGGGGACAGCCGCCTCTTCTAGGAGAGACAACTCCAAAATCAAACAAACTGCTGCCTTGTAGTTTGTTTTTGGTTTGTTCAGGCTGAAACAAGATGGCCTCAATGGCGCATAACCAGTTGCCGCGTAACCTTAATTGTGATGGAGGCGTAGTCGAGTCAACAAAAGCTCATGGTTGATAAATTCGAAAAACGTCTCGAGTTCAAACCCTCTGGCAGATAAGGCTCGATCCCTTCCAACACTAAAAATTAAGAAAAATTAAGAACGAAGAAGAAGACAGAAAGTATTCACAGGTGTTTT
The DNA here is from genome assembly GCF_028476545.2 of Physella acuta. Lineage (NCBI taxonomy): Eukaryota > Metazoa > Mollusca > Gastropoda > Physidae > Physella > Physella acuta. The sequence continues at coordinate 126,986 of NW_026732767.1, forward strand.
TTGGTGATGATTCCACTGAACTCAATACGAATCTCGAGTCATTTTGTACAGACCTACATAAATATTGCAACAGCAATATCGTTTTGGCATCCTCAAATATCGAAGTGGGCGCTATGAACAGGCCTGGGCGAAATCGATGTCCTAATCAAATTGTCATGATTACTACGTCAGCCAAATATGAGGGGAATGTTGTTGGATTTTGTCTGATAGAGTAGGCCACGAGGTAGTGTAATTATCTCATGGGATAGAGGCTGGGGTTGAAGGTCATGAGAGTGTGATAAGGTCATTAGGTAGTGTGATTATCTCATGGAATAGAGGCTTAGGTTGAAGGTAATGAGTTAGTGTGATTAGGTCATAAGGTAGTGTGAGTAGGTCATGTGATAGAGCTTGAGGTGGAAGGTCATGAGTTAGTGCGATAAGGTCATAAGGCAGTGTGAATAGGTTGTGAGATATAGACTGAGGTAGAAGAGCATGATGTAGAGTCGACAGGTGACACGACAGTGTAAGTCAAGAGATCGAGACTGAGAAAAAGGTCATGAGTTTTGTATGCAAAGGTCACGAGATAGAGGTTAAGGTAGAAGGTCATGAGGTAGAGTCTGAGGGAAAAGGTCATGCAGTAGTGTAAATAGGTTACGGGGTCGAGGCCGAGGTAAAAGGTCATGAGTTAGTGTGATAAGATCATTGGATAGTGCAAGCAAGTAGACCTACTATTAATTAGTAGGCCTCTATGGTAGGTACCAATGAAGACCCGAGGCCTAGCGAGTCATATTTACCTAGCGAGTCATATTTACTTAGCGAGTCATATTTACCTAGCAAGTCATATTCACCTAGTGGGGCCGTATTTACCTAGCGAGTCATATTTACCTAGCGAGTCATATTTATTTAGCGAGTCATATTTACATCATCAAGCAGATGAAGCCCGAACACGTTTTTTTTTTGTCAGTCGGGATTAATTTTAAAACATGCCAGATGGCAAGTTGGGAAGGCCAACAAAGATTACGTCACATTAACTAGAAAAAATAGTGGGATCTTGTCCAGTTAACCCCCCCCCCCCCGCCACTAATGCAAAAAGTGCATGGGTGAAAAGTTAAGCCCTGTCACTTTTTGCCTGTTTCCATTTAATGCACGCACGCAACCATGACCAGAGGCGTAGCGAGGGGGGGGTGGGGGGGGGGGTGCGGACCGCACCGGGTGACACCCGACCTCGATCCAAATGTTGAGTTAGGCTTCTAAGTTTGATACTATAAAATATGACCAAGTACTTCAGTTAAGTAAGGTAGGTGATGCACAGTGCTGGCCACACCATCACTTTATAGGCCAATGTCAAACAGAAATTTTATATTACAACGAGAAAAACCCGTTGAGGAAGGATACAACGGGCGCTAGGCTGATAGTGCTGTCTCTTTTCCTAAACTAAAACCAACCCCACCCCCCCCCCCAACACACACACCACCCCCCCCACCCCCCAGACCCCACCCCCCCCCATCCCCCAAAAAAACATGTCTACCGTCCCATTTCAACGAAATATAATTATATACTTTTTCCAGTGTCCGCCCCCTCCCCAAAAATTCTACCCCCGCCCCGAAAATTTCAAGTACCCCCACCCCTCTCCGGGAGGAAAAAGTCTGAAAGAAACACTGGTGTCGCGCTTAGCCACTACCGAAGAATTGCATTAAAGAAATTGCAAGAAAACCACTTTTTAGATTAGACACATTAATTAGGCGGTAATTTTATTATAGAGTATCGATGAAGAAATTTCTTTTGAGTTAGGGAGGGGGGGGGGGGGGGGCTCAGACGTTCTTACGCGGGGGTGGGGCTTCGCCCCTACCCGAAGAATTGTATGAAAGAAACTCTTCACGCAAACCACTTAGATTAGACAAAATTGCCTTTTTATTCAATGTTTACTCGATAATCAATGACGTCATATTACTGTGTGCACTCTCTTGAGATTATTTTCTACTCTATGCTAAATGTGACCGCGTCATACTTCGTTTTTCGAATTACTGTGCATGTTTTTATTTTGCTTGTGTTTTCTCTACAGCGTTCTTGTCAGACAGATAGATAGATAGACAGACAGCGAAACTATTATATAGAACTAGATCGACCGGCTATTCGATTGTAAACATTCTCGTGAACCACAGCTCACCAGACTGTTAGGGGTGAACGCGTCTAGCTAGTTATCTCCCCTTCTGTTATTGAATATAGTAATCTATCCAGTGATTTATTTTTGTTATCTCCCCTTAGTTTCGAAACAGATTCTTTCATTTTTAATAAAGAATTAACCATCTAATTAAATTAAAGAATAGATAGACTTGTATTGTCATCGAAATGGAACGTACCTAGAAAATGTGAAAGAAATCGCTGCATTATAAGTGGGTCAAAATTTAGTTACAAGATTTGCCACAAACCCACAAACAAACGTTGCGAACTAAATAAAAGCTTTTATAAGCAAAATAGTTTTTGTGGAATTCGCTTCGGATGCCAAAACGTATATCGAAGTGTAAAAATCCGCAGCCCACAATATGGCGGAGTTCTGGCCGCGATCCAGATCGAGGCAAGGACATGACAGCTTGAGATCCACTACATAACGCGCCGCGGCCCGATGGGCTCTAATGACCATTGTTCATGTCCGTATTGTGACGCTCCCGTCTAGAGGACGAGAGACACAACAAATGAGACCAGTTGTGTACTTTGCTCTGAGTCTTTTGAAATCACCAACTGATGTGCGCTGCAAAAGAGAATGATGTCCCCACAAAAAGCTGTATAACAGTTTTTAAGATTAAGTATAGTCTATTTACTGCGTTATGGAATATCGATTCCACAATGACATATATTAAAACTGTTCTATACAATATTTTGTTTAAAACTATCTGAGTTTTGTATAACTCATTACTGAAAAGACCAGGTATGCTTTAGCCTCAGTAGAACAAAGAGCTTACATTTTCAAAGAATTATTCAGATAGCAGATGTAGGGTTTGTTGTATAAAATAAGGTATTTAATGCTTACATATTCTAAGACACGAGAAAAATGGCCCGTTGAGGAAGGGTACAACGGGGCGCTAGGCTGATAGTGCTGTCTCTTTTCTCTAAACTAAAACCAACCCACCCCCCCCACACACCACCCCCCACCCCCGCCCCCCACCCCCCACACACACCACCCCCTCCACACACCGCCCACCACCCCCCCACCCCCCCTCCACCCCCCCCCCCCCAAAAAAAACATGTCTACCGTCCCATTCAACGAAATATAATTATATACTTTTTCCAGTGTCCGCCCCCTCCCAGAAAATTCTACCCCCCGCCCCCGAAAATTTCAAGTACCCCCACCCCTCTCCGGGAGGAAAAAGTCTGAAAGAAACACTGAACCCAACCCACCCCCCCCCCCACCCACACCACCCCCACCCCCCCCCCCACACCACCACCCCCCCCACCCCCCCACACACACACCACCCCCCCCCCACCCCCTCCACCCCCCCCCAAAAAAAACATGTCCTACCGTCCCATTCAACGAAATATAATTATATACTTTTTTCCAGTGTCCGCCCCCTCCCCAGAAAATTCTACCCCCGCCCCCGAAAATTTCAAGTACCCCCACACCCCTCTCCGGGGAGGAAAAAGTCTGAAAGAAACACTGAAACCAACCCACCCCCCCACACACCACCCCCCCACCCCCCCCCCACACACACACCACCCCCCCCTACCCCCCCCCCCCCCACCACCCCTCCACCCCCCCCCCCCAAAAAAAAAAACATGTCTACCGTCCCATTGCAAGGAAAACCACTTTTTAGATTAGACACATTAATTAGGCGGTAATTTTATTATAGAGTATCGATGAGGAAATTTCTTTTGAGTTGGGTAGGGGGGGGGGGGCTCAGACGTTCTTACGCGGGGGTGGGGCTTCGCCCCTACCCGAAGAATTGTATGAAAGAAACTCTTCACGCAAACCACTTAGATTAGACAAATTGCCTTTGTATTGAATGTTTACTCGAAAATCAATGACGTCATTACAATTGCGTACACCTCCTCCGGCTTGCTCTAAGCTAAATGTGACCGCGTCATACTTCGTCTTTCGTTTCACTGTGAGAGTTTTTATTTTCCTTGTGTTTTCTCTAGAGCGTTCTTGTCAGACAGATAGATAGATAGATAGATAGATAGATAGATAGATAGATAGATAGATAGATAGATAGATAGATAGATAGATAGACAGACAGCGAAACTAATTATTATAGACGAGAAAAATGGCCCGTAGAGGAAGGATACACCGGGCGCTAGGTTGATAGTGCTGTCTCTTTTCTCTAAACTAAAACCAACCAACCCACCCCCCCCCACCCCACCCCCCCCCCACCCACCCCCACCCCACCCCCACCCCCCAAAAAAACTTGTCTACCGTCCCATTCAACGAAATATAATTATATACTTTTTCCAGTGTCCGCCCCCTCCCCGAAAATTTTACCCCCGCCCCCGAAAATTTCAAGTACCCCCACCGCTCTCCGGGGAGGTAAAAGTCTGAAAGAAACACTGGTGTCGAAGAATTGCATTAAAGAAATTGCAAGAAAACCACTTTTTAGATTAGTCACATTAATTAGGCGGTAATTTTATTATAGAGTATCGATGAGGAAATTTCTTTTGAGTTGGGGAGGGGGGGGGGGGGGGGCTCAGACGTTCTTACGCGGGGGTGGGGCTTCGCCCCTACCCGAAGAATTGTATGAAAGAAACTCTTCACGCAAACCACTTAGATTAGACAAAATTGCCTTTTTATTCAATGTTTACTCGATAATCAATGACGTCATATTACTGTGTGCACTCTCTTGAGATTATTTTCTACTCTATGCTAAATGTGACCGCGTCATACTTCGTTTTTCGAATTACTGTGCATGTTTTTATTTTGCTTGTGTTTTCTCTACAGCGTTCTTGTCAGACAGATAGATAGATAGACAGACAGCGAAACTATTATTATTAATAACCCAGTGGCGTCACTAAGTCAGGTGCCACCCTGAGTGGTAACGGCTGGTGTCACCCTCACCCCAAAATTTTTATCTTTTTTTGGTTCAGGTGTCACCCTTCCCCCTCTACAATTTTTTTTATTTAACTTGATAAACATTTTTTAAAATTACATTTTATGATTTTTTTATTTGGTGTCACCCCGGCAACACCAAATTTGCGACAAAACTGCACAGATTACAGGTAAAATATTAAAGGCAGAAAAAAAATAGAATACATTATGTATTGGTACTTTCCTTTTAAGCCTAAAATAGAGAAATAACAATTCATCAATTAAGTTAGCAGCCTATCAGTATTAGGGTTAGGACTAGAGATGGATTAAGTATAGTTAAAATCATCAAGTTATTTCATAAACTAAGATGAGGGTTGGATTAGATTGGTCAATATACTGGCAATACCAGTTTAAAAGCATCAACAAGAGTTGTCTGTTTCCATAATCCTGGATTAATAGAAAAGTAACAAATTGTAAATTATACTTACTAAAAAAATACTGGTGAATTACAATTTTCCCAAACAAAAGTCCCAACACAATGGCAAAAAACCAGAATACAAACTTCACAAGACTTAAAGAATCCTTTGTCCACTTTGTTACAATAAAAGAATAAGCATGGCCGATAACAGGAATGCTGCTTTCTCCATAACTATGCGCAATTGGGTCTTCGGCGTAAATTAAGAAATTGCATAAAGTCACAATATAAGCAGTGAAGAAACGAAACCTTGGATGCTGGAAATGGTAACGGAAATCCTTTTCCATGACCAGGGACAAGACACTACAGGTGGCGACATCATCTTTTGTGACAACCTCGAGAGTAACACGTGTTGGTTCTGCAGCTAATTCTTTTAATCTCACTGCAAGATACTCCATATCCTTACTATCAGGGGGAACTTCTGATGATTCAATATCTTCTTTTTCTTCTGCGATTTTCTTTAACGCTAAATGATATTTTTTTTGCTTCTCCACTTCCACATCAGTTGCCAGATTATCTTTTTTCTCATTGTTCTTCTCATTGGACCTGGCTACTTTGTCTAACTTGTGAATATTCTCCTCCTTAACTTTCTTCATATCTTCTTAAGTGGTGGATGACCTCTGTTCATTATTTAAAAAACACCAACACCCAGTTGGTAGATGACAGAATCTAACTTGTTGCTATGACTTCAACTTGGACACATCATATTCTTTTACAAGGAAAAACCTGGAAATTTAAAGAAATGCAAATGATTCATAGGAAACCAGGATATAATACTATTCCCAATACTATTGGGATTATTAATATTTAAACCATGCCTGACATCTAAGTGGCTTTAGAAAATATCATGCTTAGTTAAAATATTTAGTATAATAAAGCTTAGGCCTACATGCTAAGGGTTTAAGGTTTCAAGTTAAAGGGTTTTACAATGCGATAATAGAATGCAACATAACGTTAAAACTGGCGATAATAAATGTCTTATAGTAATTAGTCTACTACTTCAACAATCTATTAATTAAACAACAGGGAAATACTTGCAAAGAAATTATTTTTACAATGTGTTATTAAACTTAGTAGGAAAGTGGTTTTAGAGTTTCTTCCATGCTTCTCTTCCGGGGGTACTGCCCCCTCACCCAAACAAAATAGAATTTATATACAAATTATATACTTTAACCAGTGTCCACCCCGCCTTCCCCAGAAATCAAAGTCCCCCCCCCCCATCCCCCCAAGTTTCAAGTGCCTCTTATATCCCAGAGAAAATTGTCTGAAAGAAACACTGAGTGGTATGTTAAAAGGTGGTGGTTGGGATTTTGTGTGAAAAGAAGGGGTGGAATAGGGTTGGGGTGGACATGGTGACAAATTGGTTTATGTGGCGGTATGCAGCTTAAATAATAATTGGCCAACTTTGTCTGCCAGTATGAAACTTGACATGAATAATAATGTGTTTTCAATTGTACAACTGCTCAAAGGTACTGAATTTGGATAAAACATTTGTTCATATTTTCATTCCAAGTAGTTTCCATAAAACTTTAACCTAAACAACAGGGAATGTTACAAAACATTTAAACATAAGATTAGAAACAAAAATTTTGCCTGTTATCTGACAGGCTTTGCAACTGGTAAGTTTATAAAATAACTGATATAGACTAGATCTAAGTGTGTAACAAGCCCAAAGACAAAATCTACTAAATCTAGATCTAGTCATAACTTAATAAATTAAATTAATTTAATTAGGCCTAACTAGCTGTGTCTAGTAGTCTGACTATATTACTCATTAGTTAGATCTTCTAGTTAATTCTAAGTTAATCATTAGAAACTAAAAGTAGGCTACTAAACTTAACTAAACTAATAAACTTCTAACTTAAGATTAGAGTTTTTTTTTTTTTACTATTTAATAATAGGTAAAATCTTAGTTTAGCGTCGTAAATTCCAACGTAGCTAGTAATGTGCGATGAAGGTAACTAATGAATATTTCTTTCATTTGGCCATATTTATGGCATATTTTACACAATATAACAGATAATTGAATAACAAATCACAATCCAAGACCAAACCAGTCATAAATATCCTGGAATAAACTTTAAACTACCCCGTTCGAGACAACAATGAGTAAATACAAGCAGCGGCCATGTTTTAAAAACAATAAATTGTCTATTCGCATGTCTTTTGTGTTGATTTTGTGGTTTAATATGATTGTTTTGTATTGTTTTAATATATGCGGGGGGGGGGGGGGGGTCGTCCATAAATGACGTCACACTCGTAGGGGGGAGGGGGGTCCGTATTTTTGTGACGTTGTGTGATGAGTGGGAGGGGGAGGGGTTCAGATGGTGCGACGTCACACATTGCATTTTAAAAAAGCAATGTTACAAAACGAATTATATACGTTATTTTGCGTTTAAAAAAACTGTTTTAATACATTGTAATAACAATTGAGTAAATAATCTATTTTGACAGAGTTCAGACAAGATTTTGGAAAAATATAGCTGTTTAAAAACAATTCAACTGCAAATTTGAGGGGGTTGTAGGCTGAGGTGTGACGTCATTTTAGGGGAGGGGGTCTGGCTTTTTGTGACGACGTGTGACGGAGGGGAGGGGGGGGGGTAAAAATCGTCAATAAAAGCGTGACATCATTTATGGATGACACCCTGTATAGTAATTTTTCTTTTTTTTTTTTTTTAATATAGTTGACATGAATGACTAATAGATCTTATCAGACTTAATAGTGTGCATCCAAGACCACAACAATTGTTGGGAGGTCGAACTTTTAAACACTTTATTTGCAGTAAGCAAATCAATATTAGATCGCTCATAAATGACATCGCTCTTAAGATAGTAATGATAGCGTGCATTATTACAGAACAAACATATGAACATATTGTTTCAGATAGAAATTGTGATTTGTGGTGGGGAGAGGTTGAGTAGAACTCAGCGATGTGATTTTGGAGACGGGTCAGGTTTTTTTTTTTTCGTGAAAACGGGATGGTTGTGGGAGAAAGACCAGCTGTAGAAGTATGACGCGTCATTCATTGGTGATCCATTTTCTCAGTGGGGACGAAAGAACTATTAAGAAGGGTCAAGAAATCTAAAAAGCTTGCCGAGTCGCATTTATTGAACCCCACCTTTTTCATTCCCCCACTTAGCAGATCGTCACCGAGTTAACGCTCGCACGTGACGTCATGTAGCGATACCGCCGACCGTTAGGCTAATTTTATAGAAAAAACAACAACAAGCACTGCCTTTTTGACGCTTTTGCGACGTTTAATATGATTACATAAGTTGGTGTTCATTAAACAGCCCCTAACACATCTATCACTCGTCCATAAGTACGTAGTTATTTCTGCAAGCTTGCTGTCTTGAGACTTTCGGCCCTTTAAAATGTATTAAAAATGTATAGAACTAGACTACCCATATTAATTAAGCTCCAAAAGAAGCTTGGTGAAAACAGGATGGCCGCCCGATTTTGTAGCTGCTCTGCGCTTTATAAAAAGCACAATAAACGATAAGATGACACTTATATTAAAGTAAATTATAGTTCTGAATCTTGATACATTAAAAGTGATTTTCGGAAATTAAGAGCCAGACAGTCAACATGATATTTCAATTTCAGTCCAAGAAAATAAATTTCCTCAAACGATGGAACATTACTAAATTTTCACGCAGTTTAGCGAAATTGAATTTAAGTATTTACGTCATCTTACAAAGCGCGATAGCCTACTGGTGCTCTAACGCGGCCCATGCTAATGGCCGTATTCCTAACGCCCCGCATTAGACACGGCTTATTCGTCGGCAGGCATTTGGTGGCAAGCCTTTTTGACGGGGATAATGTGTTGCGGACGTTTTGCCGAATGCCTTAAACTAGCAGGCTTGCAACATTTGTGATGATTCGTTTTAAGCAAGGTATACGTATACTAATGCTTATTTATCGTTATTTTGATTGAACAAAGCATTATAGAGGTTCTCCATCAACCACCTAGGTATTTTTCCCCGTTCACCTCCTTTCATGAGACCGACACGTCATAAATTGCAAAGCCGCCTGAGTTGACGTCACAAATCTTCACTCACTCCCGTAGCAAATCATATGTGACATCATTTATGGACAACCCCATATCACTCACGTGTGTACTTGATACTGACAATTTAACAACAAAGGATAACCAACATGTGTCTGGCAGGTGGAGACTTGCGATCGACCATAATGACAACACGCACTTAAGGGGTGGACTGGCTCATTGTTTTAGATGATGTTTTACGAGGGAAGCTGGTGGATAATACATTTTGTCTCTCTGTATATATAAATGATGACAAATGATTTAATGTTGTCAAAATTATGGTTAGAGATCTTAGATAAGGCGGAGTGAAGCGTAATTTTTTACATTATGACTTGTGACATTGACAACAAAAATATGACGGAGTTTGGGGTTTAATTAAGGTAAAGAGAAGCAAAAAATGTCATAAGTTACGATAGAATCACTAATTGATGAAAAGAAAAACCTAAAATGAAAATAGTGAACTTTCAAACAAAAAGAAAAAACTCAAACTATATAGTAATAGTAAGATCAAATTAACATTAGTAAAAAAAAACGTGATTTAATACATGAATACAAGTTGCATCTCACAATGCTTCTAGAATTAATAAAGTTGTTTGTTAGAAAATTCAGTTTTTAAAGAGCAGAATTTTAAAAAATGCTTTGTAATACGGACTATACAACAAGACAATCATATTTAAATACATTTTCATACGAATAGAAATAAAAGGGAAGCTACTCTAAATAACAATTTCTTAAGATGGCTGCTGTTTTTAATAGCAAATTTACTATCTCGAACAGGGTTGATAAAAATTAATTTCAGGATATTTAAATTGATTTAACCATAAATGGTGATCTATTATTCAATTATTTATAATATTTTATCAAAATATACGAAAATATACTCATATTTAATGACATATTCATTAATTCACTCTCTCCTACATTACTAGTTTTGGCCGAATTTACGACGCTAAACTAAGATTTTACCTAATAATATTCTATAGACAAACTCACCATAAAAATAAAGGCTGAAAATTGTACTAACATTAAAATAGATCTATTCGACTCTAGCTTCTAGATAGATCTATAATATAGCCTAGATTCTATATTTATATTATTTATTTTGTATTGAGTTGAATGTATTTTTTAGTTGTAGCTTACTTGTAAAAACGAGTGTGAAATACTAATTAGTTCTGCAAGTATAAAAACAGTCAATACATAACATGACCTTTGTTACCAATTAAATTATCTTTCGCTGCAATCCTTTCACAATTTATAATTATCTACATTAATTTAGTAAGAAACAAAGTTAAAAGTTAATACACTGCAATTGTGAATAATAATCTTACCATAAGTTGTAGACCTAGCTGTTTTTATACATGTAGTTCCTTTTCACTAGCAAGTGTTTTTGTAGAGCCCGGACAACCCAGAACAGTTTTTTTTTATTATTGCGCTTTGCCGCAAGGGTGTAGTTCTAGCATCGAGTGATGACATGCCACGCCCATTTTTCTGTTGTCAATAAGATTTTGCACGGTTTGTACCAGAGGAAACATGATGATGAAAACACAAACACTAAACTAGATTCATTGTGTTTGCCTGTACAGACATGTAGAGATCAAAATCGTTTTTTTTTTCCTGTGACTTTTTTTCCGTTTACCGTCCTACCACTGTATGTTTTATAGTAGTTTTATACTAGTCTATATTACCCATAGTAGTTTAGTTTCGATATCAGATCAGATAGATCTAGTATAAGTAAAAGAGATAGCAATTATTAGCAATAACAAAGTATCAATGACCCCTCCCAGCAACACGCTTTTTTAGTTTAGAGGTTTAAAAAAAATTGTACTTATAAGGCCTATTAGCAGTATGTAGAGTGATCCGCTACTTCGTAGACATCGGATGGAGGGAAATTGCACTATGAAAAAAAAAAATAAAAAAAATATATAGGCCTATATAGGCCTATATATATATATATATATATATATATATATATATATATATATATATATATATATATATATATATATATATATAGGCCCTATATATATATATATATATATATATATATATATATATATATATATATATATATATGCTATGTGTGTGTTTTGTGTGTGTGTGTGTGTGCAGAGGTTCAAAGATAATGGTAGTGTTATAGAGTTGCTCTATCACAACCCTACAACACACACACACACATATATATATATATATATAGGCCTATATATATATATATATATATATATATATATATATATATATATATATATATATATATATATATAAATCAATATAACAAAATGATTAACCCCAACCCCAACCCGGCTTGCTATGCGCAGTAGATCTATATGTAAGATTCATTAATACATATCTAAACCTATGCTATAGTATACAGACACGCCATACGTTAAACAGCGATATCAGACTATAATAGAAAACTTTAAGTACTTTTAGATGACAATTTTTAAAGGTGTTGCACAATACCTACTTGGCGATATTGTGAATGTAAATTTACTAGTTAAATTTAAAAATAACACGTAGGCCTAGGCCTAGTCACTTTTGTTAAAATAAAAACTAAAATTTTTCTCTTCATCAAACCATGAAATATGTAAAACAACCGCATTACCATGATAAAATTTATCTTATTGCAACCATTAATTTATAATATAAAGAAATTAACACGATGTAGGCCTAATAAATATATTATTAAAACAGGATTTTAAAAGCCTACTAAATTTAGAATTCAAACTTTGATTTCCTCTCTGTCGTCACTGTGATTTAACTTAGCTTTCGTTTATTAGATTCATCTTTAATATTGACAACAAAAGAACTTCCTACTCAATTTTTGTGCCATACTCTGGACTACACCTAGAGCTACTGTTCTCTTAATAAAATTAATAATTTAACCATAACAGTTATTCTCATATCTTACATTTAGGCTAGATCTAGAACTACTTCTTCCCGTAACAGTCTAACTTAACACAGTACTGAGTAAGTTAAAGTTAGTTAACAGTGCAGTTTAGAAAGTCTAGACTCTAGACTCTAGCTAGACCTAGACTCTAGTCAGTCTACTCTACTGAGTCTACTCCTACCTTACTACCTTACTTTAAAATAATTACTTTAAAAAAATAGGCCCTACTTTTACTATTACATTACTACTCTAGTACTAGAATCTAGATTCTAGTACTAGTTACTTACTAGTAGTAATACTGCTACCACTAGATTATTAGATAGGCCTATATATAGGCCTACTATATTTTAAATATAGAATCTAGATCTAGCTTTCATTAGGCTAGGCTAGGCCTAACCTACTTGAAGTACTTTTTAAAAATTTCTAACTCTACTATTCTAACCAACCCCCCAAACCACCACCATCAATCAAATACAGCCACCATAGTTAGGTCTCAAAGTTCCGCTCCCCCTAAAGTAAAATTATTCCAGTTTGCAGGAGAATTTAAATCAATCAGTGGTTCTTTTTTTTTTTTTTTAAATTGAAAGAAATATAAAACGTACTCTTCGTCACATATCTTAACCCCACATTTCATCCCTTCTTAGCATGCAGTCACTTATGTAACATACAGTCACTTATGTGTCTGTAGATTTTCAGGGCTGAAGTTTTGTTTTTATAAATTGTGATGACTCTGGTATCGATAAAGATAATGTACAGGTTACTAAGAGTCACATCAACGTCCAGCATGTTGACCGAAAGGGTGATGAGGCTGCCGATTTGATTTTGTTTGTCATCAAATGTATGGCACATTGTTAATAATTGGCAAGGAAATTATTCTTTATTAAAAAAAGGAATAATCTTACTATTTAAGAAATATAAAAATCAACAACAACTAATTGTTTTCTTTATTATGAAATCAATTATAATGGGTAAACAATTACTATCATTCATTTCAAAATTTGAGGCTTAGTTGACATAAGGTAGATCAGAATAATCTAATTTTTTAAAGTCATGCCACATTACTACATATAGTTAGACTTATTTATTCCCTTAAATTTTCTTCTTTAACAGGAAAACATCAAGATGACTATGATGGAATTTTTCGGTTGCAGCTTCATAGCATTTGGACCACCTTTTGCTTTGTTTCTCTTTACCATTGCTAGAGATCCCATGCGAGTCATTGTTCTCATTGCCAGGTAATGTGTCCATGTCTTGTTAAAGTATCCTCGTCATTTTGAGGTAATGTGTCCATGATTTGTTATATTGTCAATGTCAGGTAACATATAAATATCTTGTCATGGCCAGGTAAAATGTCCTGTTTTATTATTATTATTAAGTTACATGTCAATGTCTTGTCATTGCCAGGTGAGGTGAACATGTTGTGCCTATGGCTTCTCGTAACATGATTATTTTTCTAGAATTGTTTTTTAATTTAGACTTATTTGAAAATAATGTATATATAGTATATAGGGTCACCAAAAGAATGTAACATACATATATACATATATATAAAGGCCTATAGTCAAATAATTGTTCTGACACTATACTATATAGGTTATATAGTTGTTTTTTACTCTGAAATAATTAATTTTTCGATATCAGCCTTATATATCAATGACTAATTGGTAATTACTTTTTGTTTCAGTTCATTTTTCTGGTTGCTAGCGCTACTGCTGTCATCCATACTGTGGTTTGCTGTTGTCCCGTTGAGGGAGACACTAGCGTTTGGGCTTGTGTTTTCTGTCCTCTTTCAAGAGGGCTTCAGGTTTCTTTTCTACAAAACTATGAGGTAAAAGTTAATAATTTCTTTTGTTTTCAATGCATGGTTTCAGAAGTAAACAAAAATAGCCATAAATTCTATGTGATAATTTTTATTACATTTCATGGATTGCTTGAAGTGAATTAATTTGATATTTAATCTGTTATTTGAGATGGAGTTATTGTAAAAACATTTAGTCCTAGTAAAAGGGGCATAACTGCCAAAGCCAGATGATTGTGTCATGAAATAAATTTAAAATATCACAATTTACCCTATGCAGTAAATTTGTCTGTATGACTAACATAAGAGTATAAAATATGGAACAACAATTTTAAAAAGTTTAGTTTAAATACATAAAACAGTTTTACAAAATTGTTGTTGATCTAAATTAAAACAAGTTAATTAAAAAGTCTAGTGACATTTAAGCGCAATTTCCTTATGTTATCTAAAAATAGCTCTGTCGTAGCGTAAATCAAGAGCAGGGTTAGTAAAACCATTGGTTAGTTATTAAAACGTTTTTTATTAATTTTTTTCAGTATTTTACATGTTTTATTTACAATGGAGTTACATGACTAAAAACCATTGCGCGCCTAGCTACTGAACGTGATGACGCAGCCATTGAACGTGATGGCGCAGCTATTGAACGTGATGACGCGTGTGGTGTGGTTGGAAAAAATGCCTACTAATTCGGTCCAAATTTTAATTAATTAAAAAAAATTTTTGTGACCGAACGAAAGGATATTTTTGAAAACTTTCTTAGACAATATTGTTCTAAATTATGGCAGGAATCGATTGGTACATGTTTCAAGTCGCTAAGTGGTCTGGTTGCCGAGATATGGGCCAAAAACTGCTTTTTTTCGAGGTTTTTTGGCTTTTCCGGGAAATCCATGAAAGAAGCCCGTAATTTTTATGGCCTATGTTCATCCTTGTAACTTGCTTAACATAATTGCTTTTGGAACTAGTCATGGATATTGCTTCGTTGAGGAGGAGATACGACTTAAAGCTGCGGACACACATCCATCCATCCATCCATCCATTCATTCATACATTCATACATCCAGAAATGACGGGTTAATAAACGCAATTCTCCAGAATGGAAATTGCGCTAAAAAAATCTACTCACATATAATATGAATTTTTAAATGTAGAAAACAAATGCTGGCTAAAGAACAGAAAATACCAATGGTGTACCTATATATCATACTGTTAATTCTGATTATTTCAGGCTGGCTAACGATGGGCTGCTAAAAGTGAGTCAACAGACTGAAGATCAACATGTGACGCCAAAAGATTTCTCAAACAAACATATAATGGCTTATGGTAACTTTTAATCACTTAGACTCATACAGCTTACGGTCACTGCAGCTGTAGTTTTTTAAAAATATCACGGTTTTTAAAATGAAAAAGGTCCACTGTAGGTTATTTTTAGGTTCTCAAAGTTGTATGTAAAATTTTAAACTAAAATGCGTACTTTGATTAAATGTGGAGGTCGGCATGGTCAGGTTGGTAACCTTGATAATAGCTAAACTGAAATAGCTGGGGACAGCAACCCATCTAGGAGAGAAAACAACTGCTGCATCTTGAACAAGGGTTATGGAAGCAAATCCAGAAAAAAAAGCAGGCTGAAATTACCCGTATGGGGCATAACGAGTTGGCACGTAATAGTTAATTGTGTTGGAGGAAATCCCTTACAACATTACAATTAATAATGAAGAAGATGAATTAAAATGTTTTTTACCACCTTTTGTGATTTAGTTTCAGGACTTGGTTTTGGAGTTATATCTGGTGCCTTCTCCATTGTTAATGTACTAGCCGACATGACCGGACCTGGTACTATTGGAATTTATGGCGATTCTAAATTCTTTTTCTGGAGTTCTGGTAAGTATACACTTTAACCTAAAATAATTCCCTTGTAGATAATAGTGGAAATAATGATTTTTGTTCGTCATGGCGTTTTTCATTTTAAAATATTTCAAATTACTGACAAGGACCTTAAAGGACCTTGCTCATAATAGAGCAGTAAATGGAGTGGCTTTGAGTAGATTAATATTTCCCTGATGAAAATGTAAGGGGGTAAGGTTCAGTAAGGTTCACCTGGTTCTGTGACCATCGGCATACGAAAGGATAGTGTGGTCAGCACTATGTCCAGCCGCCTTTACTTTCCCTAATGTGACTCAGGTACCGATTTGAGCTAAGTAGACTCAGGGACATTCTATTGACTTGAACCCGGAATCGAACTCAAGATTTTCTTGTCATATGATCTACTATTAATCCACACTGTCCCCAAGATGAAATTGTGGATGCCTCACTCTAGTGACAGTGTGGTTGGATGGTAGAGTGCATGACGACTAACCCGTAAGTCTCTAGTTCGGATCTCAAGTAGCTCTGATGCATACCTGATTCATTTTTTGGGAAAACTAACACAGCTGGGAATAGTGCTGACCACACTATTTCATTATATACTGTGGTCATTGAAAAAGATTAACTCCACTTTATATCCCTCTTTTGTTTTGAGTAGCCTACATGGGAAAAGGATATAGTTCACTCTAACATATTTTTGAGAGTTTAATTACATTTTTTTTTCAGCCTTTCTGACTCTGTGCTTCATTTTATTGCACACTGCCTGGGGTGTAATTTTCTTTGCTGCACTAGACAAGAAGCAGTACATTCCAGTTGCTGGTGTAGTCTTGGCACACATGCTCCTATCATGTTTGGTGAGTTACCTCCCTTTGTACATATTTGGTGGGTTGTCTCTCTTTGTACATATTTGGTGGGTTGTCTCTCTTTGTATATACACGTTTGGTGAGTTACCCCATGTTCTGAGTCATAGGCTGATAAATAGAGCAGGAGCGACCCTCCCCAAACTCTCTCCTATATTTTTGTATTTATCAGTAAGGGTTGAAATGATATCTTCAGCGGAAGTGGGCTAAGTAAAAGTAAAATAAAGTTCCCCTTTCAAACCTAATGGTCCATGGAGCAAATGAGCTCACCTATATATTACGGAATGGCTTGGCCTAGCGATAGAGCTCTATACTTCTAACCCGAAAGTCAGAAGAGTGTCCTGAATCTACTCAACTCTGATGGGTACGTGACTCATATAAGGGAAAATAAAATTAATTAATTAATCCACGTTCCTTATCTGAACTCTAGTCTAGTATGGACATCCCGGTCTCTTAATGTTAGTTTTACTACTTTTTTCTGACTTGTATTTCTGATTTTGTGACCTCTGTAATAAAAGGGAAGATGAAGTCAGTCACATCAAGTTAAAATCATTATGTAACCTGTTTGTTTTAAACATTTTTTTTTCACTTATATGTTAAATTATATGACAAACTGTTTATTTCAGACTTTGCTGAATCAACAGAGCGGTGAACACAACTCTGTTATTTACTTGTCCAACATTGTGCCAGCTTATTTGATTTTAGTCATCTCCATAATAGGCGCCTTCTACTCAGCTGGCGGCTCACTACGCAACATGAAGGCAGCCCTCATTTGTAGAAAAGGGAGGTACCAGATTGATTAAGTTCCAGATTTGTTGCAGTATATTGTCTATGATTGGTCATATATTCCCACCATTTTAGTTTAAAAATTGAAATAGAGGTAAAACCAGAACAAATTAAAAATTAAATTATTATGCATGTTTTAGTTTCTAGTCATGTATGAAATAAAATTTAACACTACTTTTTATTTTGAATCAAAGGATGATAAGCTATGTTTAGGTAAGTTTTGTCTCGGATCAGTCCAAACCTTAAGGTAAAGAACACAGCAAAACTTAGAAACATATTCCATTTGAATGCTGCTCTTTGTATATTAAATGCTATTTGTACTCACTCATTGTTATTTTGCTGCTACCATTTGATAACACAATGTAAATAAAATAATGAATGACTTGTTTTTATATCCCAATCTTGATGTCAATTTGATATGTAAATGAAGTTCTTATTTATGAATTTGTTTTACTTTTTATCAACATTCAAATGAACTTTTTGATATTTTTTTTTCAATGCAAAATATAGCATGGTATTTTACTTTCATTAAATTGCTTTAAAACCTTTATTTAATTTTGTTTTCAATAGTTAATAAGTAGAAAAGCAGTTATTAACAGGTCACTGTTGAATTTATCAAATTTCTTTGTAGGGCAGGTTAAGTATTTGCATTTAGGGTACATTTTTCTTCATTCTAAATGAATATTCAGAATCCATAATAGACTATTGGTTTTGTTATGGTAGATTAAGCAAGATAAGCAACAGCAACAAGTTGTAGAATTTGAATTATGATGTGTAACATTCTATTCAGTCCTATTTTCTATCAGTAGTACTATTTGTAAATGAAACAAATTTACAAAAATCACTGCATTGTGTAGAATATTTCTTTGGAGGAGCAATTGTCTTTTCTGAATCTTAAGCAACATGGCTAAGTTCTATGAAGGCTACATAAAATTGTTTTAAAGTCAAATATTTTAGCCACTTAACATTTTGTTATCAGTAGCCTACAATTAAAGAATTAAGTGCATTTAATGCTAATTCTAGATTTAGTTAATTTTCCTAGTAAATGTAACTTAGCCACTCAACCTATGTACTTTGAAAAGCTACTAGTAATATAGGTGGTTATGCAGTGCATAACTATACAACCACTTTCACTTGAGATTGAATAAAGTCAGAAATACTTTAGAAGTTTCACAACTGTATAGATCAAATAATTTCAAAGATTTGTAGTACAAATAAATTTATTTCACAATAGGTAAAAATTGCAGTTTATAAATACATTGATTTAAAATTAGATTTGTGAATTAAAAGATTTGCAACTTAAATTTGAAATTTAAAATTAACCTAACATACAATAAAAATGTTTATAAACATCCATATTTCACAAAAAGCTCTGCCAAAGTTACATCTTAAGCCTTAATATGTAGACTTAAAACTAAAAACAATTGTAAAATTTGCAACAAAATGTAAAATTAGAGATTCTTAAAAGGATATGATATATAATCTTAAAAAACTTACATTACATGATTATATAGTCATTCTATGCACAATTAAAATAATGTAGATTTAAAATCTCTTTAGACACGCTTTACAGGCTTCTTAACCAGTTTTAACCAACGCCAGCATGATTCTAAACTTTATAAAGCAGTCCTCTCCATGGGTTCTAAGACAACTCCGTTGCCCTCATCAGCAAGATCCAGCACTTTGTTGATGACGCCTAGCTGGGACATGACACTTCTCTTCCCCCAGTTGGACTTTGGCTCCTGTCTGCTTGTCTGGGAGGATAGTGGCGGCAGTGAAGCTGGAGAGATGGAGTCTCTGATTCTGTCAAGTTCATCCCACGTTTTTACATTGCGTAGTCTGTTGATGGAGTCTAGTTCAACCACAGAGGGGGTGATGTGAACTTTGTGTATCCCCATGACCTTTAACTCTGGATGTTCGTATGGACCCTCGTCTTTCACATAAATGCCGTTCTCAAATGCTGAAGATTAAAAACAATTGTCACTGATTAGGTAGAATCTAAATACTAAAATTACAACTTATAGATCATTGATGCAAGGGAAAATTTAATAGCAGTGATTTATAGTTTAATTTTTAAAATTCATTACAGCTTTATATTAAACTATATATAACTTCTATTTTGATAACTGGAGCAGTTTATTTGAAAAAAAATTAAACCTTGCTCCACTTGTGAGAGTTGGCCATTTTCCACCACAGCCAAAATCTTTTCAGAGTACCCATGTCCATAGGCATCCATCGGGTAGGCAGGGCCACCATGTTTTGGGATATCCAGACCTGGAAATTTCAATACCAATGATTACCAATATATACTGCCTGTTATAGTAACTGTTATAATAAACTTTAAAAAAAATTCAGTTTGGCGTTAACAGATAAGCCTATAGCTTGATGACATTGAACGTACATGTTTACTGCAAATAAATTGGAGAGAATGATATAGGCAGACCCACCCTCCAGAATTGTCTGTGAACTTAAAGTTAATTATTTATAAATTATTATAATTATTCAATAGTGACATCAGGTAGGGCTTCATCCAGTGTTGGTGTTGTGAATGAGGGTTTGACCCCCACCTGCTCTAATCATTTCGCATTTTCGTTTTGGTATAAATAAACCCTCTCACTAATTAGTGACTAAACTGACTTTTAAATATTTTAAACTGGTCACCTTTGTACACTATTTAAGCAAAGCTTATAGTAGAGTTGAAGTACCTAGATAAACATTGACCCTACTGTGAATATAATTATTCACCTTTAAAAAAAAATTAGTGAAAAATCTAGATTCTCTAACCCTTGAGCTCCATTTCAGGAGAAACCCTAAAGAGTTTAGTAAGTTTCAGAAAGCCAAACACCAAAAACATCGTTCCAAGTGTCCAGATAAAAAATGTGCACACTCCGGCCAACTGCCATGCCAGCATCTAAAAAATCAGATGCAAGCTATTTAGTACTAAATACAACTTAAGAAAGAAAAACAGGCATTAAAATAATGTCTAAAAAATCTGATAAAATTTAAAGGGAAAGAATGCAATAAAATCAAATTCCTTACACATCCTGAATGCTTGTCCCATGCTACTAAAATACCAGTGGGATATTTGACAAAGGCGACACTTAGAGCACCCCAGGCACCGCCTCCGAAATGGACTGCAATAAAAAAAAAATTAAACCATTTTATGAACTATTCTTTGGCTTTAATAAAAAGCTTGCAGGCGTAATGCATTTATTCCTCAAGGACTAGAAAACTACCAATGCAAGTTCTTTGAAAACAGCGGGGTGTTTACCTCCCACAGCGTTCAAAGGGTCATCGATCTTCATCTTGAGAACAAGAATCTCGATACAGTTCATGATGATGGCGCCAACAAAACCAACGATGACAGCACCCCAGGGTTTCATAGAGTTGCACCCACCACAGATTGCCACCTGAAATTGCAAACATTTGATCAACAATTTTGTTGACTCAAATTTGAATACAATTTTAGACGGGCAATAAATAGTTACCATGCCAACGAAAGCTCCGTTGATGACACTATGCACGCTCCAGTGGTGACCAAATAGACCCATCCTTAAAATTTTAAATAGAATCTATATTTAATCAAGAATTTGGATGAAAATGTACTTAATTTAAAAAAAAAACTTTAAGCAGAAAGCCAATATTAAATAAAAAAAAGTTAAAATACGATTCACTACCTGTGGGCAAACATGGAGGTGAAGGCTCCCATACTGGAGGAGATGGCAGTGTTGAAAGCGGCCATGCTGATGGCGGCACCATCTCCTGGTTCAGTTATGTGACCTTGGGAGGCAGCGTTGAAGGCCATGAACCCAAACACAAGCACGAAGGCACCAATGCCAGCAAGCTGTCAAGAGGTATTGAAGATTATAATAGTCCAACTACACCTTAAGTACAGTGTTTCTTCCAGACTTTTTTCTCTGGGGGGGGGGGCACTTGAAATCTTCGGGGGGGGGGGGGGGCGGTAAACTTTCTTCGGGGGGGGGGGGCGGACACTGTTAAAAATATATATTTTCTATATAAAATATATAAATTTCATTTCGTTCGGGGGGGGGGGGGGGGCGGTAAAAATTTTTCGGGGGGGGCTTTGCCCCCCCGAAAAGATGCCTGGAAGAAACTCTGCTTAAGTAAAAGAGTAAACTTGCACATAGAAGAGTCTATACATACTGGAACTGAATGTCCTCTGATTGGAATAACGGCTCCAGTCTCTTTATGGAATCTTCCAATACGTGGACCAAGTAACCAGGCACCAACAAATGCCGTAGTTCCACCCACAAGATGGACAACACCGCTACCACCAAAATCCTGGGTAAACATTTAAAGATAAAACTGAAAAAATTCACAAAATTCATACTTAATGGATACTAAATCTGAAGCCTTAAAGTCGTGGATATGGAAAGATTGAAAGACAATTTGAAGGAGTAAACCAATGGTGACCGAGTAACTGTTATAGGATGCATAAATTATCTCCCTAGTAAACCTACCTCGTATTTGACATGCATGATTTTGCCATCAATGTCGAAATCATGTCCAATGTGAAGGAAGCCGTACTGTGACCATCCCCAACGACTACACAATGGGTAGACAAAAGCTGAAATAAAAAGTTCATTTGTTTTTCTTATTGGCAACACAAATCAGTTTTACAAATGAAGACAAGCCCAAATAAACTAAATATAAACATGTAGACTAAGTACTTGTTTTGATCCAACAGCAGGACTAGTTTTATCAAGGTTCTGCTTTATACATGGTAAACATACAAAAGTCATTCAGCAATTTACTCCGTTGACTTTACATTCCAAAGCTATAGTCAGTAGATATCTTACAGAGAACGGACTCTGCCCTTTAAAAAATCTCTTGAGTATTTATCCGAAACAAACTCACCGGTTAGGCAGAAGCTGTAAATCAAGTAAGAAATGTGAGTTACAATATCTTACCAGTCAAAACGAAGCTGTAAATCAAGTAAGCGACAAATTCACATCTCTCAGCCAAAGCCCCAGACACAATGGTGCAGGAGGTTGAAGCGAACATAAGCTGGTAGAAGTAGTTGGACATTTTCTCATTGGGCACGTAGGACGACGCAAAGTCAAACCAGCCAATGAATCCGTTGCCGTAACCGTAAGCAAATGCCCAGCCGATAGCCCAGTAGGATATGCCTGCAACGACTAATAAAAATCACTTAAAGTTAGTATATTTATGACAATGTGCCAATGTAACGATAAAATGGACTAGTACACTAAATAGTATAAACTGAAATAGTTTAAAGCGTTCACAGATGAGACTTATAATATACATGTCTAGAAAAACATTAAGTTTTGGTTACGTGAAAACATTTTCCCCACGGAACGTGTTTTTGCGAAGTTTTCCTATACATATATACTTGTCATACATGTAAACGTGGTGTTCGGATTGACTACCATCTGTAGAAAAAAGCTTATGGGTGGGGGCAATCATGCTACGTTTTTTGCAATGTGAAACGGTATTAGCTCTAAACTATTTGCCTACTTACAGCCATCCAAGTAGTTCTTGAGGATAATGTTTTGGGTGTTCTTGGCTCTGACACTGCCGGCTTCGATAAAAGCAAAGCCCATGGTCAACACTGGAAGAAATGAGTTTAAATGTTTGAAATTTCATTAAAAAATAACTTCGAGAAAATGGGAAGTACAATCATTCTTTAATTCAAACATGAAATAGATAATATCTTAACAGTGGCTGAAATTTATGTGTACAAGATAAACTTACAGAGAATCATGATACTAAAGACTATCTGGTAGAACTGGTCTATGTTGAGAGTCAGGGCGTCGAAGCGGAAGTTGAGCTCAGCTAGACTCCTCATTGTAGATTCTGATACGTTGTCCGTAAAATAGCCGGATGACGTGGTCGAAATATTTGGCGCCGTAGAAAAAAGACTGGGTGCCAGGGTAGTGCTTTGTGCTCCGGAAGTGTAGCTTGGTGCCACTGTAGAAGCGCTAGGTGCCCCGGATGTGAAGCCTGCCGTTGAGGTGGAGTAGCTGGGTGCCCATGTTAAGCTAGCAGACGGCAAAGTTGAATCGCTGGACGACACTGTAGGATTGCCAGGCGTCGTGAAATTGCTGGGGTCCAAGCCACTGAACACAGCTGTTAAATTACTGACCACCCAGGTAGAGTTGATGAGCAGTCCAGTCATGTTGCTGAAGGCCATCGTGCAGACCTTGATCTGATATTTTAAATAAAAGACTTAAGTTCTAAACTACAGAATATGTTTTGTACTATAGGAAAAAATACATTAGTTCAGAACTATAAATATTCTTTGTAAAACAACGACCAAGTTCTCAACTACAGAGGGATGTCGACGCGGTCAGATCGGTTAAGCTCATGGTTGCTTAACCGAATAATCGATTTCGAAACCCCGGTTCGATAGAAGCAGAGTTTCTACCGCCCCCCCCCCCCCCGAACGAAATGAAATATATAGAAAATATATACGTTTGACAGTGTCCGCCCCCCCCCCCCCCCGGAAAGTGTTGTCCGCCCCCGAAATTTTAAATTGCACCCCCGGAGAAAAGTCTGGAAGAAACACGGGATAGAAGAGCCAACTCTAAAATCAAGTAACTGATGTAGTTTGTTATTGGTTGAACAATGGCTATGAAAGAAAAAAAAAACAGGCTCAAATCGGAGTTAACGGCCAATATGTCGCATAACAAGTTGACACGCAACAGTTAACTGTGTTGGAGGGAATCTCTTCCAACACTAGAATTAAGGACGAACATGAAAGTATAGACATGAAGTAGAAATCTGCGAGGGCAATGAAGATAGTAGCATCAATGCATGGATTATCTAATGCGATTCTGTACAATTTAATAAGGAAATGTGACCACAACACTAGTTTCCTACAGGTGTTGCATAATGTCCTAAATAATATTGTACATGACAGATCGCCAGCAGAAGCTCTACTTTCTGTATTCAGAATACACCCCAGGTTTTAACTAACGCAGAAATCTAGCTATAAGTACACACAAAATTTACTGAACAAACGATAACTTTCAGACTTTTATTACTCTGGTTAACTTACAAGTTGACATTTGGTCAGTACATTTGTTTGTGATTAAAGCACTTGGGTGCTCAGAGCAATTTTTAATTTTAGTCTTTTTAAAAAAAACAAACAACCTCTGCAATAAGGGTGTTGCTTTACTGGTAGTAAAGCAAAATATGACTTGCTAATGTCAATATTAACCCTACGCCAAGCCTAGTCCTACCATACGCCAAACCCTCAATTTCTAACCATAAAACTAGACGAGATTACAATACTACTAACAACCCAACACACCTATTTTCGGACATCGATATCCTTAATCATCCCAATAATGCAATAAAAACTTTTAACTTACCTTGTATTACACTCTGATTACAAATATCAAAATGTAATTAGTTTATTAATTGTCTGAATGAATTCAAACAGAAAGGAATGGCTCCAAAACTCCAAAAGACCAAGGAATGCTTGGAACCTTTTAAGTCATCAATGATCGAGTCATATCTGTTTGTACTGATCAAAGTCAAAGTCCGCATAAAAATATCTCTGCTGAAGACACGTGGTAGAAACTGGTCCAGTAGCGGACAAATCCAGGTAGAGAAATGGCTGGCTGAAGACCTTCCCAGGTGCGCGGGTGTCTCGAGAATAGCCTAAGTAAATCGGATAGAGCGTTTATATACTGATGGCGTTTTTTTTTTAGTTGAGGGGGGTCAGTATGACACTGGGTCTACACACTTAGTAAAATGTGTGTTTGGGTAGGGGGGTGTGGGTGGGGGGGTGTTAACACACTTGTCTTACTTTCTTTTCGCCTCTGGTTGTTTAAGTTCAGTGAGCGCTCCATTAAAAACGTGCAAAGTGAAACTATGATAAAAACAAAAATACTTGAAGTACGTCATTCCCCTCCCTCCCCCCCTCCATCTCTCTCGAGATCGGACAGTCAAGGCTCAAATAATAGAAAAACCAGTTTCAACCGATTGAATTGCGTGGTTTCGTTATTGTGTACCGTTCACCTCACCCCCCCCCCCCCCCCACCCCCATTATTTACACCCTGTCCAGTAGGAAGGTCGACTTCGCAAGTCAGTCATGCGTGACCGGGCCACTGAAAACAATTGTGACACGGTTTAAATGGCCTACCGTTTGACACAACTGCGAGGAGACGGACGGTGGGAAGCGGGCGGGGGGGGGGGGGGGGGGGGGCGAGTAGGTGTCCCCCTCCCCCGGTCATTTTTTTTACTGATGGCTAAGTCTACTCAAGCGTGACGGTACAGTTTCCCCGCACCTTGAATATTGGCCTTTTTTGACATTTTCTTTTTGAAAACGTACAAGGGGGGGGGGGTGTCAAAGCACTCATCCCCCACTCCCCTTCCCATCGACGTTAAGTGTGAATGTTCAGCCTTGAATGACGTCATGAGCTACACACTCAACATGTGCTCTGAGGTGACCAATACACACACGGGCTGGTCACTAGTAATGGTTCTTCTAATAGACCATAAAGAAGGATAAATGGCAATTATCATATTTATGAGGAATAGCCATTAGCCTATAAACGAGAACTGGTTGTTATAATTTAAACTAAGAAGAATCCATCAGTTAACTATCAAACGTATATAACCAAGGACTGACCATTAGACTATAATCAAGGATTGACCATTAGACTATAATCAAGGACTGACCATTAGACTATAATCAAGGATTGACCATTAGACTATAATCAAGGACTGACCATTAGACTATAATCAAGGATTGACCATTAGACTATAATCAAGGACTGACCATTAGACTATAATCAAGGATTGACCATTAGACTATAATCAAGGACTGACCATTAGACTATAACAAAGAGCTGAACATTAGACTATAACCAAGGACTGACCATTAGACTATAACAAAGAACTGACCATTGGATTATAACAAAGAGCTGAACATTAGACTAACACATGATAGGTGGGAGGGGACGATGGACGTGCTCCGCATAGCTCCCGACCCCACAATAGGGAAAAGATGCCCTAAAGAAACTGGTGTATAAGTGTATAGAATGTATGAATTACTCTACAGCCCTTGTGTTCAATGATTGAAATCGAAATGCTGGTTTGCTCAGATAATCTATATATATAATTCTCTTCTGGGAGCCGTTAGAAAACAAGCTGCAAGCGCCTCCTTGCAGTCCCCTCTCTTTCTCTCTATCACTATCACTACCACCCCCACCCCACCCCCACATTGTCTGGTGAGTTGTGGTCACGCTAAATGTTTACAAAGCTAAATGTTTACAAATCGTAGAGCTGTAGAGCCGAGTTTCTATTAGGGGCAGATAATTTAGTTAGATTTTAAACTTACAGGAGGTAACTAAGAAATAACTAAGAGGAGGCTGCTTTCACGGGGGGGGGGGGGGGGGGGGGGGTAGGGTCGGGGTTAGTGGAAGGGGGGGGGTTAGTGTTTTAAAGCAAATATTTTCAGTGGCAGCATTGGTACTGTTGAATTCACAAATTATGAATTACTGAAAAGTAGAAAATAAAACAACTAAATAGCGGCGTATGATACGCTGCGGGTCGGCTCGTTACATAATAAAAGCAAATTGTAATTATAAACAATTCCAATGTAGGCCTCTCTGTCAATTTATTTTTCATTTCTTCTCTGGCTAAGCTATAAAGACTTCAAAGTCAAGTAAAGTATAAACTGTAAGTAAAATTTACAAAGTATTTTTTCCAAATAAATATAACTTGGAACAGTTTTCCATGAACAAATTATTCATACTAATGAACGTATCTGATCTAATTTATAACCCAACGCCTGCATTCCGGGGAGAAAGTTCGTGTGCAACGTGTATTTTGTGTGCGCGGTTTTCTAAAAGTCTTATGCGTTTTTTATAAAATGACTGCGCGGCAGTTGAAAATGACTGCGCGGCCTCGCATATTAGAGTGGACATAGCCCCTCCTCTCCTTTAAAAGGGATGAACTACTCAGTGCAGAGAGTCAAAGTCTGAGCTAGTTTTATAGATTTTAAGTATTTAAAGACGACACACTCATCTTGGCCCACGTTGTCCGTGTTTAAAAAAATAACCCAGGAATCATTTTAATTAAAAATTCTATCGAATTAAATTCTATTAGTTACTATGTAGCCTAATAATTGCTAGCTTCGGGTTAATTTTTAGAGTGACAGACGATGTCTCTAGACCACAATTGATTATCTTTTCCATTTTGTGCTCAAGACACCTTGGGGCGGTCACAGAAAGCCCCTTTTCAATATACCGGAATTTTATTTTTATCAGCTTATAACTGCACCCGCCATAGTTTGGAGAACTCCCCTTACAGAAGTTTGATACAAATGGCTTTTTGCTTTAGTTTCTTTAGCTTGTTTTTAAAATAATAAAGGCTGCTGGTGTTAACACCCAAATCTTGACGGATTCTAGCAAATCTTTCCAGCTTGGTTAAACCTGAAAGTTTCCATCCTCGCTGGTATAGCGGGGGAGGGAGGGAAAGGGGAGTCGCCATTGAACAAATACCCGTAGAATTAGCAGAGTGTAACGTTGCTGAGTAATCGACAACAGCCATACAAATTGACAAGAAATATAAAAAAAAAATAAAAAAAAAACCCAAGTAGTTCATAAATGTTTTATTTATACAATTTTAAAATGCAGTAGGTATATAAAAAAAATTCTGAATATAAATTGCATTGTAGTCACCTGGTTATAAGAATTTGAGAGTCAAGTTAAAAAAATTCTTCAACACAACAAATGTTCAAGATAATTTCAGCATGTATACCGAAATAACAGTAAAATGTAAATATTTTAATCTAAAAAATAAAACTTAGCCCTTGTTAAAATTAGCATTGTAATTTCTAAAAGTATAAAACCGTAAATAAAAATTGAGATCTTCAAAATTGTATACAGTTAAAAATTTACAGGAAAATTTAACCAGCTTAAATTTTAACATGATTAAGTTTACAAAGCTGTCCTTTCCATGTGTTCCAGACCTATGGTATTCCCAGGCTCGTCTGCGAGATCTAAACCTTTGTTGCTGATGCCAAGTTTAGACAGGACATGTCCTGGTCCCCACTTTGACTTCTCGCTTGCGTGCTTGCCCGTGTGCTTGCTCGTGTGAGAGGACTGCGGTAATGAAGCAGGCGAGATGGATTCGCGGATTCTGTCTAGTTCCTCCCAGGACTTCACTTCTCGTAGTCTGTTGATAGAGTCCAGCTCTATCATGGAGGGGGTGGTGAGGACGTTGTGTATGCCCATGACCTTGAGCTCGGGGTGCTCGTAAGGTCCTTCGTCTTTCACGTAGACGCCGCTTTCAAAACCTGCGAGGACGAGCGAGAAGTTATCAAGTTAACATGAAATAAATACGTCAAACTTAGCACTACCATATAAAAATTAACTGCGATTTTGACAAGAATCACAAAAATGTACAAAAAATTTGCAAGTATTATCTAGAACTATTTAATAGAATTAGTGCTAGGGAAAATTTAGAACGATTGGTAGCTGGTAAAATAACTGAAAAAAATCTAAGTGGACCAATACTAAAATGACAGTATTCTCATTTTAGACAACAGAAATAAAGCTAAAAATACCTTGATCCAACTGAGAGAGCTGACCATTTTCAACAATTGTCAGAATCTTCTCGAAGTATCCGTGTCCGTAAGCGTCCAATGGGTAGGCGGGGCCTCCATGTTTGGGCACGTCCAGACCTGGAAAAAATATTTAGCAATATAAAAAATGTATACACAATATTTGTTAGGTAGATGCACAATATTCCCTCTTAGCTGCGCAGTAGTTTTGAGCTGCCGTGCAGTGATTTTGTAAAAATAAATCCTTATATAAGACTTCTAGAACAGCGCGCACAGAAAATACATTTTACACTAGCTTTTCTTCCTTAGAGGGAACATTGGTGATGCATGGTTTATACATTGTTAGGTTAATTGAACTTAGTGATTCAGATTTTAAAAAGCCAGTACTTAATGATATCAGGACATTTACCTTTAAGTTCCATCTCAGGAGTGACCCTAAAGATTCCTGCTAATCTGAGACAGCCAAACACGATGGTCATCGTTCCAAGTGTCCAGATAAAAAAGGTGCACACTCCAGCCAATTGCCAGGCCAGCATCTAAAAAAGTTTAATGAAAGAAATTAAGCATTAAACGACATAAAATAGGAAGAATAGCTATGGGCAAATTGAAACCTAAAGTTTCTATTGATGAATCTAAAAAAAAAAGGTAAAACAACTCAAAAATACAAGGGAAATAACTTACGGCTCCTGAGTGCTTGTCCCATGCTACTAAAATACCAGTGGGATATTTGACAAAGGCGACACTTATGGCACCCCAGGCACCGCCTCCAAAATGGACTGGTACAATAAAAGAATAGTAGAAAATTTAAATGCTTGGCAATTAATTTATAATACTAGTGTTAATAGGTTTCTTGGAAAATATTGAAATTCTTGAACGGTTTTAAGTTTACCTCCAACAGCGTTCAAAGGGTCATCGATTTTCAACTTCAGAACAAGAATCTCGATACAGTTCATGATGATGGCGCCAACAAAACCAACGATGACAGCACCCCAGGGTTTCATAGAGTTACACCCACCACAGATTGCCACCTGGAATTTGAATGCTATCGTTATTATATACTATAAGATTTGAGTATAAACACAAAGGATAATTTGATAATGTTTAAAATTTAGTTACCATGCCAACGAAAGCTCCATTGATGACGCTATGCACGCTCCAGTGATGACCAAATAGACCCATCCTAAAAAAGTTTAAACATGGTTTATATTGCAAAAGTGAGTGTTTAGAATTTATACATAAATTAAAGATTAAGGTGGTTTAAAGCCAGGTATATTTAAAGACACGATTCATTACCTGTGTGCAAACATGGAGGTGAAGGCTCCCATACTGGAGGAGATGGCAGTGTTGAAAGCAGCCATGCTGATGGCGGCACCATCTCCTGGTTCAGTTATGTGACCTTGGGAGGCAGCGTTGAAGGCCATGAACCCAAACACAAGGACGAAGGCACCAATGCCAGCAAGCTGTAGATACATTTTTGTAGATTTAAATTGTTTAACTCAACGTTTAAGTTAAAAGGTAAACTTACAAACAAAAGTCTATACATACTGGAACTGAATGTCCTCTGATGGGAATAACGGCTCCAGTCTCTTTATGGAATCTTCCAATACGTGGACCAAGTAACCAGGCACCAACAAAGGCCGTAGTTCCCCCCACAAGATGGACAACACCGCTACCACCAAAATCCTAGGTAAACATTTAAAGATAAAACTGAATGTAAAATTTTACATAATTCCTAATTGACCAATACTAAAGCTTAAGTTTTAAAGTAGTGGATTTGAAAAGATTGCAAGTCAATGTGAAGGAGTAAACAATTGTGAACGAATAACTATTTTTGGGGTTATAGGATGCATAAATTATTTCCCTAGTAAACCTACCTCGTATTTGACATGCATGATTTTGCCATCAATGTCGAAATCATGTCCAATGTGAAGGAAGCCGTACTGTGACCATCCCCAGCGACTACACAATGGGTACACAAAAGCTGGAAAAAAAACGGCAGTTACATTAAAAGCTTCTCTACTACTAAAAAGTGAATGGTTATAAAATGCGAGCTACTATCTATCTCTTACCAGTCAGAACGAAACTGTAAATCAAGTACGCGACAAATTCACATCTTTCAGCCAAAGCCCCTGACACAATGGTGCAGGAGGTTGAAGCAAACATGAGCTGGTAGAAGTAGTTGGACATTTTCTCATTGGGCACGTAGGACGACGCAAAGTCAAACCAGCCAATGAATCCGTTGCCGTAGCCGTAAGCAAATGCCCAGCCGATAGCCCAGTAGGATATGCCTGCCACGACTGAAGGAAAACATCTCACATTAACCTCTGAACAACAGGACTCAAAAATTTATCAGTTATTGAGCCGTGAACAATAGGAGACTCCCATACATCTCTGCACCCTTAATAGCTGTGTCGTAACTATTTTTTTTTAGATAGGCGTGAACCTTTCAGTGTTTAAAAATACTGTAGCGGGATAGCCCAAAAATTTCAAAGGTTATTTTAAATTGCCGGCAAAGACAACATTTGTATGACAGAAGTATTCAATTCATAGCTGCAAATTAAAAATTGATACAGAGTTTAAATTTGTTAAACTTTTCAAGCTTTGCTTATTCTTAGGCCCTTGTGACAATTGGCCTACTTTCCTACTGTTATTACCGTTATTACATTTAAACTCATAAATAACATTTGAACAACTTTTACATTACTAATCGATCAACTGTTTTACACTTACAGCCGTCCAGGTAGTTCTTGAGGATTATGTTTTGGGTGTTTTTGGCTCTAACACTGCCGGCTTCGATAAAAGCAAAGCCCATGGTCAACACTGGAAGAAAGAGTTAAAACCATTACAATTTTTTTCCCAAAACATTTAAAGGAATTCTTCAACTATAGTAATAACGTTAAAAAGGAAAAGATTTTCATATTTGAAAAATCGTTAGGCCTACAATTTATTTTACTTTTAGAGCATCGAAATCAGATCTAAAATTAAAGAAAACAAACTTACAGAGAATCATGATACTAAAGACTATCTGGTAGAACTGGTCTATGTTGAGAGTCAGTGCGTCGAAGCGGAAGTTGAGCTCAGCCAGACTCCTCTGGGTAGTCATAAACTCCGTGACGTTTGTGAAATTGTCGGTGGTCATTTTAGCTCTAAAAAATTTAAATAGCCATTAATATAATTATATATCTATACATTATCTATTCATGTTTCTACGAGGGTCTATGTAGCAAGGACTGAATGTTCTAGTACTTGTTGGCAATTTTTGTTAAATCATCAGGCTGATTAAAATCTTATAATTGCCGAAGTAAAATTCTACAAATTGCGCAAAGCAAGCTAATACTGCAATATTTCCATTAGCCCAACTAACATTTTAACTACAAAAGTTAAATTTAAGCTGTAAAACGGCTAAATTTATAAACCTTATAACAGTATTAAAATAAATACGTATCAGCGATGAGTTTCCTATTGAAAATATACCGTTTATCGCAACGATTATAAAAATGTGAACCTACCTTGTATTGCACTCTTGAATATAAATACAATTAATTAATATATCGTCTTTGATTACTCAAACAGAAAGGAATGGCTCCAAAACTCCAAAAGACCAAGGAATGCTTGGAACCTTTTAAGTCATCAATGATTGAGTCATATCTGTTTGTACTGGTCAAAATCAAAGTCCGCATAAAAATATCTCCGCTGAAGACACGTGGTAGAAACAGTGGTCCAGTAGCGGACAGATCCAGGTAGAGAAATGGTTGGCTGAAGACCTTCACAGGTGCGCGGGTGTTGTGGGTGAATAGTGGGCAACTGAACACAATTCGAGGGTTTATATACGGTGGCTGTCTCCACCCCCGCCCCCCCCCCCCCCCCCACGGGCTTGGTGTGTTGTTTGAGCTGAGTGGACGGTTTTTTTGAAAACACGCAGGGTGGGGATGTGTGGGGGGTGGGGTTGGTGTGAAAGGGAGTGGGTTTAGAGGGGGGGGGAATGTAAAAATTTGTAAGTAGGCCTACTCTCCTCACCACCCCCAGATTATGATGTAAAACAGGTCATGGGTTTTCGACTGATGAGGATGGAAATCTTTTGTTTGGGGGGGGGGGTGTGAAAGGGGAGGGGGTAGGGCGTATAGTCGGTGACCGACAATACATTTATGAAAATAGATGTGTAGTTGTAATCAGATTACTAATACGGTAGAAAATTGGGGTTAAGACTATAGTAAGACTTATCTTAAGGTTAGCATTAGCAAGGAATATTTTTTTTTCAGTTTACTACCAATAACCTAACACACTTTTTAAAAGAAGATTCAATTGTTTTCACACTATCGGATACTTACGCATTAAAAGAAAGCCCAATTTTCGTTTGTTTATTATATGAGGATAAAATTAACCACATTGTTTAGGCTTTTTGTTTTTTATTTAAAAATATGTTTCTTCTTCATCTTCGCCCCCCCTCTAAATGGAGCATAGTCCATTTACAACATTCTTCCATAGTTTTATGTTAATTGTTGATTATTTTAACCTCTTTCCAATTATGTTCCTTTTTCAATTTCTCTACGCCACGTATATAGGTGTAGAAAGCTAATTTTGTTTCTTATAAATATGAATCACGAATAATTTCCTTCGAATTTTCATTAAAATAAAATAAAAACTAAAAAAAAAACAACAACAGAAAATCATTTTAAAAACACGATTTTAGAAATATTTAAATTTAAACATGTCTTTCATCAACTACATCAGCGTGATGACCTTGACCTTCGCTCAGTCCAGCCGCTCCGTGTTTGTTACGTGTGTGGTTTTGTTGACCCCATTCACAGGGATCAATGGGAGTCGTAGTTACAAGGCTAAACCCAGTCAAGCGTGGCATGACCGTTGGAGATGGAGAGGGGGGGGGGGGGGGCATTGGTGACACTGTTTATTGTCCCCAGCGCTGACTCTGTAGGGAGGGGTGCGGCTAGGTGGGCTGTGGCTGAGGTATATTGGGGGGGGGGGGTTGGGGGGGGCGGGGTGGGGTTGGGATTTTTATTTAGGATTGTTAAAACTGCTCAAGCGAGACGAAACGTTGAGTTGGATTTTTAAATGCTGACCATTAGGAAATCTGAACTCCTGGTCAATAGTCCACACCCTCCCCCCTCTCTTTAACTCCCATATAGCAAAGTCCAACGATTTATTGAGGTGATTACTTATAAGATGTCGGGTTTTTCATTTTTTATACAGGAGAAGGGGGGAGCACTTGAATCTTCTGCAAGGGAGAGTGAGGGGGGTGGGTGGAATTAGTAAAAGTATACATTTTCTATATATATTTTAATTAAAAAAAATACTTTTTGTCCAAGAGCGGGGACGGTGGACCTGCACCTGAGACAGTGTGTGTTGGGGGGGGGGGGGGCACAGCTGTTTGATCTGATTAGTCTTTGAAAGCAGCTAGAGTGTTGTATACTTGTCTAGCTTTCCGTGGAGGTTCACAGCTTGTGTTTTAGCACACGCCTGGGGATTTTTCTAAAAGATACCAGACTCGTCGAAAATGACCTAGGGCGATTCGCTCGGCACTTATGGTCCATTAGGCGGTTGAGTTTACATAGCTCGGTGACCTCGGCATATGGTCAGCGTTTTGTCCAGCCGCCTTTAGTTTCCTTATCGTAAGTAAGGTACTCATCAGAGTTGGGTACTCACGGACGTCCCATGGACTCGAGTCGGGCTCCAAGCTCGAGACTTTCAGGTTAGTGGTCATACGCTCTATCGTTCGACCACACATTCCCTTAATTTGATCTGCACAATATTATAAAAGTTCTTAAATGTTTTCTCCCCTGTTCTCTTTCTCTTTTTTTTTTTTTTTTTTTTTGCTTGCAGGTTCTATAGCATCGTTTTCTTGTTTCTTAGCACTTAGCAACACCTCTCCCATGAACATTATATTGTATTAGTTTAGTAGAAAATAAATCGCTTTTCCCCCATGGTATCACCCAGTAAATGGCGTCAGCATGTTCTACAGGGGGTCATTTAAAGTAGACCATAAAGGGGTCACTTAAGGGGGGGGGGGTCATAAAAGTAGGCTATAAAGGAGGTTATTTGAAGGATCACACAGAGGTTTATAAAGCGAGTCAATGAGATACAGCTCATGATGATGGCGGCAAAAAGGGTGAATGAGGGGAGAGGGGGAACAGGGGTAGCTACTTGGCTACTGTCCTTGAGGGAATCTACATGGGGTAGAATGGTGGATGAAGAGAAGGCGGTCGTTGATGGCAGTTTGATTACGAATTACTTGCAGACATTCTTTCAGGCATCTCTTCGGGTGGGGGTGGGGGGGGGGTCTCCAGAAAGTCTACCTCCCGCCCGAACGAAATGGAGTTTAATAAAAAAAATACATATACATTTACCAGTGTCCCCGTCCCCCCGGAGAAAAAACGTCTAGAAGAAATACTGATTATTTGACTTAATCCTCTTTACTCCTTGAGGAGCCTAGGGCCTCAACCATAACCTTCCATTTTGTCCGGTTCCCGATTGTTAATTTTGCAGCCTCCTAAGACATCCCGGCTGTCTTCAAAAAGACTCCATCTCTAGGTCTGTCTTGTGCGCCCTCTCCTTTCACCTTCCCCGAGGGTTCCACTCAAGCGCCTAGTTATACTTACCCTTAATTCTGCTTAGATCTCAAAAGTTGTGTCCCATTGCTTTGAACTGTGACATCAGTATAAAACCTCTCGTCCCCTAACAAAGTATTTGGAAAAAGTTCCAACCATATTTACTAATCACTTCTACGAATACATCTTGTATCCATACATAAGACCGATATTGCCAATAACATCTAACTACGCCAACTCAGCTAGACCAAAACTTGCCGAAACGTATTGACAGAAGTAAGCGTACATATTAAAAAAATTTGGTTACATTAAATTGTACATTAAGTTAGCACCTGGCATTGTCCATGATTTATTTGGCCTGATTGACATGGACCATGATTGACTTGGCTATGCTTGACAATGATTGAATTAGCCATGATTGATTTAGCAATGATTGATTTGGACATGATTGACTTGGTCATGCTTGACAATGATTGACTTAGCCATGATTGACTTAGCAATGATTGACTTGGCCATGATTGACTTGACCATGACTGACTTGACCATTGTCGAATTGGCCATAATTTACTTGGCCATGACTGACTTGGCCATGCTTGACTTGGTCATGCTTGACTTGGCCATGGTTAACTTGGCCATGATTGACTTAGCCATGATTAACTAGGCCATCATTGACCGTGCTGTCATTGACTAGAACGTGGTTGACCATGACTGAGTTGGCCATGATTGACTTGGCCATGTTGTACTTGGCCATGATTAACTTGGCCATGCTTAACTTGGCCATGTTGTAGTCATGCTACCAGATAAAATTAACTAGAACTATCACAGTATTGAAACCCCAAAACGGTCAACATAACAATATAAACACGGATACAAGTACATTTCTTTTATTAGTATGCAAATGTAAAGCAGTGAAAACGTAGGAAACAAATGCCAAATAATAAATGCAGCGTGTTATTAAAACCTGATTATAGATGTGATTAACTAGGAAACAATTATAGCCGTGAATATCAACGAGAATAGATACTATTCAATTCACTCTTACACCTGCTATACCACCACTGTAGGGGCATGCAAGGCTTCAATTGCAGCGAAACACGGCCCAACAGTGGCGTCACTAGGTAGGGTGTTACGTGGTGCGGTAACCGGGGGCGTCACCCCACCCTACAAAAATTTATATATTTTGATCGTTTTGGTGTCATCCAACTACTATTTTATTATTTTAAATGGATAAAAACATTCTTTGTAAAAAAAATTATGATTTTTTTTTTCGATTTGGTGTCACCCTTAAATGGTGCCACCCGGTGCGAACCACCCCCCGACCCCACCTTGTGACGCTCCTGTTGCACAATAATTACAACAAAAATACTTGGAACATTAAATGCTATTGGCTCTCATAAAAAACAACTACACCTGACGTATATAGGTAGAGAAACACCAATACTTGCGAATGTTTTTTTTAAACAACGTTACCATCTTACCACTAAAGAAAATCACCATTAAATGCTAGTGGTTTAATTTACACACCTTTGCTACTTATACAAAATAAAATGCAATTCTTTGTACTTTAAATATAAAAAATTGTAACATTGTTAAAAACAATAAACATTTAAAGAAAAAAATAAATGAAATCTTATATATAATTTGTATATATGTATGTATATACACCATGAGTGCCGATTAATAAGGCCTCCTTTGAGATCACTATTGGTAATTTAAAAAAAAAAACAACTAACACGGATTAGGGGATACATTACTCAAAGTTGTTTTTTCACGAGTGTAAATTAGTTACTAAGCATGGACTTAGTTCATTTATCATGCTCTCGTATAGTGTTAATACAAGAGTGGGCGGAGTCATTAATACGTATCTTTTAACCCATGCAGCTGTTCATTTGCGTGCTTTAAAAAAAAATCATCATTCTATCTAAGAAGTAAAAGCTTGTATGCCCCCCCCCCCCCTCGCTACGCCTCTGGTTGAAATGAGGAGCTACTATATCTCTTTAATGATTCTCGCTAAAGGATCTCATGATGTACATATATATTTAAAAAATCCAACCAAACAAACATGGTAATCTCGTAATCACAGTGATGTGTACTTTCAACAATAGAACATTGAAAAAAAAAATTCGAACTCGCGGCTTTAACTTTTTTTTAACGCGCTACAGCGCTGTCCTCTCCATATGCTCCAAACGCACCCCGCTGTTAGGCTCCCCGTGGAGATCCAGCCCCTTGTTGACGTACCCGTGCTCGGAGAGGATACGCCCCGGGCCCCAGTTAAACTTGGGGTCCGCCTTGGTGGTGGGTGATGAGGGTGACAGCGACGCCGATGAGATGGATCGTTTGATTTTCTCGAGTTGCTCCGGGTTTTTGACCGATTTGAGCTTGTTGATGGAGTCCAGTTCGATCATGGAAGGGACCCTGTTCACGTGGTGTATGCCCATGACCTTGACCTCTGGGTGCTCGTAAGGACCTTCGTCTTTGACGTAGATGCCGCTGTCGTATCCTGTGGGACAATGTCCGAGAGGTGCGTTTAGTTAGGGGAAGGGGTGTAACGTATTTAGCACATGATGGTAAAAGGGTAGATGGAAGGACAGATGGATGATATAGTAGATGGAGGGACAGATGGATGATATAGTAGATGGAGGGACAGAGGTATGATATAGTAGATGGAGGGACAGATGGATGATATAGTAGATGGAGGGACAGAGGTATGATATAGTAGATGGAGGGACAGATGGATGATATAGTAGATGGAGGGACAGATGGATGATATAGTAGATGGAGGGACAGAGGTATGATATAGTAGATGGAGGGACAGATGGATGATATAGTAGATGGAGGGACAGATGGATGATATAGTAGATGAAGGGATAGTGGGATATGATAGATGAAGGGATAGTGGGATATGGTAGATGAAGGGATAGTGGGATATAGTAGATGAAAGAATAGAGGGATGATAGGGTAGATGAAGGGATAGAGGGATGGTAGGGTAGATGAAGGGATAGAGGGATAATTGGATAGATGAAGTGATAGTGGGGAAAAAAGTTAGATGAAGGGATAGTGGGATAATAGGGTAGATGAAGGGATAGAGGAATGAATTTTATGACAAGCCGCATTGAATTAGTAGCCATAATCTCTCCCACTTTGACCCCTTCACGATCCGTTTAAAAACGCACGATCATACAGACTTATAGAGTAATGACAACTGTGCACAAAATAAATCTTGCACAGGTGAGCAGTACAATACCTTGATCCACCTGAGACAGTTGACCGTTTTCAACCACGGCCAGAATCTTCTCGAAGTACCCGTGTCCGTAGGCTTCCAGTGGGTAGGCGGGCTCTCCGTGCTTGGGGATGTCCAGACCTGGGGAGAATATATGGCATCAGTACAGGAAGTGACGTCTCGTCTCGTTGATTATATTTTTCTGATGTCCTTATATTCACTTTGGCGGATCTAGGGGGTGCATAGCCCCCCCCCCTTCCTAGCTAATAAAAGTATCCTTTCGAACCTTATGGACAATGGGACAGGGGAAGTAAAGTTAACCTTTTTTTATTGACTTTGGCATTAGAAGGGATAGTGAGTCAGATACCCAATAGAGCTGGGTAAACTCAGGGAAGAAATCGTGTGGAATTGAGCCCGGGATCTGAACTCGAGACTTTCGGGTTAGCAGTCAAACATACTACAATTCGACCATACCACAAAATTCCCAATAAAAATAACAAAAGAATAATAAATATAAACATTCAATCTGGTTATAAGTAAAAAAGTATATACTAATGCAGCTTGCATATATATGTAGCATTTTGAGGTGGCATATTTCACATTAAGAATTCATCATAAACAAAGTCTCATACACGCAGAGAAACCACGTTTTGAATTACCTTTCATTTCCATTTCAGGTGTGACCCTAAATAGACCCAGAAGTCGCAGAGAGCCAAACACGATGGTCATTGTTCCAAGTGTCCAGATAAAGAAGGTGCACACACCTGCCAATTGCCAGGCCAGCATCTAGAGAAATTTGGTTACACTTCAGTGATAATGTTACAACTACTTACAAGGACTGCAACTATACAAGAACGACACATCAGAAAAAAGTGAGTTGTAGATTCTACTATGAGTTTGCTAGCATTTATGGATGATGAAAGAAAAGTTCCCTTTCGAACAGCACAGTACATGAGGCAAGTGAAACAGAGTTCACCTGTTTCTGTGACTTCGGCATTTGAAGGGATAGTGTGGTCAGGACTATGCCCAGCTGCTTTTACTTTTCCTATCTAAGTCAGGTACCCATTAGAGCTGGGTGGACTCACAGACCTTCTACTGACTTGAACCCGGTTTCGAACTCGAGACTTTCGGGTTAGCTTTCTAGCGTTCTATCATTCGACTACTCCGTCGATACATGTAAAACCTATCTTTTAATTAAAAAAAATCTTGCACATAGAAAAATAAGGAGAAAATCGTACTAATTGGCTAATGAAATAAGATATTATAATCTGAGAATGCAGGGTAAGATGAGATATTCGCAGGGCTTGGAAATGAACTTACACATCCCGAGTGCTTATCCCAGGCCATTAGGATACCAGTGGGATATTTGACAAAGGCCACACTTAAAGCACCCCAGGCACCACCTCCAAAATGGACTGAAATGACAAAATTGTACGTGTCAGAAAATCAACAACAAACTGCTTTCAGTAGACAACATATTAGAAAATTTATATCAAGATCTGCCATATACATCATTTATTGATGCCAGAAATATTTTAGAGTAAGTTTACGTGTAGCAGAACATAGGCGTAGCAGCCTATTCCTGCACCCGAACGGATTATCAATTTTTCGCCCCTCAATTTCATTTCTATATATAGCTAATCCTGTCTGTGAAAAGGCGCACACATCCTAATTTGTGGCGCTTATTACCAGTTACTATTCCGTAACATTTTATATTTCGAAGCCACAAAATTGATATAGAAAACAACTAAATCAGTTTGTAAAGCCTTGTAGTCGTTTATTTTTGTAACTAGGACTGTGTGTAATACAATACTTCAGCTTAAAATGAGTTTTAAATTAATTTTTTACCCCTTTTGGGGACCCCTTAGTCGGCGACCGGGGCGGACGCCCCACCCGCTCCCCCTAACTACGCCACTGCAGCAGCATTAAAGTACGTAATGCAACTTAATTAATTCTTCGTAAAAGTTCTAGACTAACTAACCTCCGACTGCATTCAAAGGGTCATCAATCTTCCACTTCTGTAGTAGCACCTCGATACAGTTCATGACGATGGCGGCGACAAAACCTACGATGACGGCACCCCAGGGTTTCATAGAGTTGCACCCACCACAGATTGCCACCTGAAATTTTAAGGTCAAGGTCGTTAATACTTTTTTTTTTGGTTTTAGGTATCATGTTCAATAACTCCAAACCATGAAATGTGAGAGTTATCGTTATTATTTTAGGCTGTAATTATCAGTGTAATTTGTAAATAGGGATGAGCCGTGATATTTTGCTGAACGACGTCGCCGTAGTAGAAGAGGGTGTGTGTATGTGTGTGTGTGTGTGGGGGGGGGGGTATTGTAGATAGAACAAGCAACGAAACAAAAATACAATAGTGCTTTTTATAAATCAGAATTGAAAAACAACTGTCATAATGAAAATTCGAAAGCACGAGCGGAATCAAATGAATCGAAATATATTTTTTTAAGAAAAAAAAAGGAGTTAAGGGCGCCAATTTAAAGACTTGCAACGTACTGAATTTTTTTTTTAACGCTAAAACCTCAGAGTAAATCTTGCAGCCCTTTATTTACTCGCGTGGAATGTGTATAACTAAAGTCTACAATAATGTAGTTACCATGCCAACGAAAGCTCCGTTGATCACGCTAAGAATACTCCAGTGGTGGCCAAAGAGTCCAACCCTATAAAAAAACGAAATAATAATAATTAAAAAAAAACCTTCATTAGCAACAAATTAAGAAGTATACAAATCTGCAAATTACGATAAATGTTTAAATAAAGCAATACAATGTGTACAAAAACCACTATATTTTACTTCCCAATAATTTAAGTCTAATGTTTCTTTAAAACTCATACGCTGAAATATAGGTCAGACCAGTGGTTCGTAACCTATTTGGAGGAACCCCACCAGTTTTATTTGCGCATTCACCGAACCCTTCTTAATTGTTCTATCGTCCTCACCGACAGTATCCGATCATGAATCATATAAGTCGGGTATGTGTTTTGACCTCCGCCGAACCCCCGATATTGACTCAACGAGCCCCTGGGGTTCTATTGAACCCATGTTTTAAGAACCACTGATATAAATCATTTGAGTGCGGCGGAATTTTCTACCGGGGTACAAAACACGAGGAGGGAGTTAGAAGAAAATAATCCTTTTATAATGAGAACTTGGGATTCCGAACCCGCAACTGACGAGTTAGAATATAATACCCTCCATAACTACATATCAATACGGTAAAATTTTATATTTTGTATTACTTGAGACTTTTTATGGACTAGCCTTGTCCTTGAGGTCTACAGACCACACCTCACTGTTGTAGATTGATAAACTTTGCTTGTCGATATGATGCGAACTTTAATTGTGTTGTATATTGACAAACTTTGCTGTGTGTTTGTAGATATGGTATGAGCCTTACTTGTGTTGTAGATTGATAAGCTTTGCTGTATGTTTGTAGATATGGTTCTAGACTTACATGTGTTGTAGATTGATAAACTTTGCTGAGCGGTATATGGTTCTAGCCTTACTTATGTTGTAGATTGATAAACTTTGCTATGTGCGTAGATATGGTTCTAGCCTTACTTGTAGATTGATAAACTTTGCTGAGCGGTATATGATTCTAGCCATACTTGTGTTGTATATTGATAAACTTT
Source organism: Physella acuta (assembly GCF_028476545.2). NCBI lineage: Eukaryota > Metazoa > Mollusca > Gastropoda > Physidae > Physella > Physella acuta. Next base: position 169,694 of record NW_026732767.1, read on the forward strand.
GCTGTGTGTGTAGATATGGTTCTAGCCTTACTTGTGAGCAAACATGGAGGTGAAGGCCCCCATACTGGAGGAGATGGCCGTGTTGAAGACTGCCATACTGATGGCGGCCCCGTCCCCGGGGTGGGTGATGTGACCCTCTGAAGCGGCGTTGAAGGCCATGAACCCAAACACAAGGACGAAGGCACCAAGCCCAGCAAGCTGTGGGGAAATTAATCAAGTCAATTAAAATGAAAAACTAATTACGTGTCAACTTTATGGTGAATGAGTAAAAAAAACTTTTCGGACCAGGTGGTTGATAGTGTAGATGAAGTAGAGTTTATCTGTTTCTGTGATAAAGGGATAGTGCCTGAAGTTTTGTTTTTTTACTTTCCCTAGCGTAAGTCAGATAAACATCAAAGCTAGGTAGACTTACGGACATCATACGGACTTAAGTCTGGGATCCGAACTTGAGACTTTTGGGTTAACAGTCATAAGCACTACCCCCCGACAACATCTTCCCACCAACTTTACGGCACAGTGTTATAAAAGTCTATAGTCTATAGAGTACATACTGGGACTGAGTGACCGCGAATTGGAATAACAGCCCCGGTCTCCTTGTGGAATCTTCCAATACGAGGCCCGAGAATGGCTGCTCCTACGAAAGCTGATGTCCCGCCTACCAAATGGACCACACCGCTACCACCAAAATCCTGGGAGGATAAAATAACATTAAAAGTCAGCAATAACAGTAAATGAAGTAGAGTTAACGTGTTTTTATATAGGGAAAGTGTGGCAAGTTATGTGCCTTAACCTTTCCCTAACGAGTGTCAGGTAACCAAAATTAGCTGGATGAACTCAGTTACGTCCTAAGGACTCGAGTCTGGCTCTGAACTCCGGACTTTTGGGTTAGCAGTCGTACGCGCTAACTCTCAGCCACGCCACACAATGAAATTCAGCAATTTAAAAACCCGATTTAAAAAACAACTTTTTCAATGCATCGAAGAAAAGATGGGTTTGATTACCGTGTATCGGTCGCTTCTGTCCTTTGGTTCTCACCAGACTTATCTTCCACCTTATTGAACACAGGGTAAACTCGTACCCCACTGGCTCGACCGTAGGGGTAGTTTGGACCTAGTTGCATAATTACATGGGGCGGGTAAAAAGAGGTGGGGCAGAGAACCAATACTTTGTTGATACCCCCTGCTGGGTAACTATGACATACAACTTTTAAATCAGTAAAAACAAAAACCCATTGAAATGTCCAAACCCTACCTCGTATTTGACATGCATGATCTTGCCATCAATATCAAAGTCGTGGCCGATGTGCAGATAGCCGTACTGTGACCAGCCCCATCGACTACACAGCGGATAGACAAAGGCTGAAAGTAAAATGAAATCAGATCGTGAATTCCTAGAACCATTAGCATACTGTAGTCTAACGTCTTTTACAGCTAAACGAGTGAATGGATCTCTATAAAACTTCAAAGAAATCGGAAATTGATGAAAAATTTGTAGCGTTAACTATAAACGAATTAAAAAAAACATTTAATTTAACGTGAACAAAAAATTCTTAAAACAAAAACAAGAAAAATTCTAAACTCTACAAAGAAAACTCTAAAGGATGAATGACCTCTAAATAATGGAAGAAATTCGTAAATTATTGAAGAGAGACAATACACAATTTAACAAATACTATAGGAAACTAAAAATCAGTGAATGAAAATCAGTGTTTATTTCAATTTTCTCCGGGGATGGCGGAGAGGCGGATACTGTATATTTAATAATTTTTTGCTACATAAATTATATTTAAAAAATTTCGTCTTGTGTGTGTGAGTGTGAGTGTGTGAGTGTGTGTGTGTCTGTGTGTGTGTGTGTGTGGGATGGGGGGGGGGGGTCCTTGCTTCCGTAGGGAGGCGGTAGTAAAAATAAATCTCTAAATGACCGGAATACAACTCACCAGTTAGCAGAAAACTGTAAATCAAGTAAGCGATAAATTCACATCTCTCAGCCAAAGCTCCAGACACGATGGTGCAGGCCGTGGAGGCGAACATGAGCTGGTAGAAGTAGTTGGACATGCTCTCGTTGGGCACGTAGGACGACGCCCATTCCTTCCAACCTATGAAGCCGTTGCCGTAACCGTAGGCAAACGCCCAGCCGATAGCCCAGTAGGAAATGCCTGCCACGACTGAGGAAGAGATATCAGCTTTGTTTAACGTATATATTAACATATAGCTGACTTTTAAAGACTAATGTTTATGAATGGATGTAGGACAAAAGGCAGACATCCAAAAGACGGACAGAGATAAAAGACCGACATCCAAAAGGCCGACAGAGACAAAAGGCCGACATGATAGTAAAAGTGATCTTATAACAGTTGTCGCTTTTTTCTTAACAGGATAATTAATACACTAGTACTAAATACATCACAGAAGTGACGGCCAAACGTGATTCATCCTTGAAATATCTAGAGGCCACTAAAGATTTTTATTTTAAATTCACAAAATTAAACAACAACGTGTTGCTTAGTTGTAGAAAGCACCCATGTAGAGCCAAAATACTCGAGTTCGGATCCTGTGTTCGAGACTATAGGACGTCCCTGAGTTTTGCCCAACTGTAATGGGTACTTGAATCACGCAAGGGAAGCAAAGATGGCTGGGTACAGTGCTAGCCACACTGTCCCTTGATTTTCCTGAGGTCACCGAGACAGGTAAACTCTACTTCATCTTCTCCACGGATCGCCAGTCTCAAAAGGGTAATCCTATTTTTATTGCTTTATTTGGACACCCTCATAACCTGCTACATTATATTTTAATCATTTGGAATGTTAAAGCCAGCACTTACATGAGTCGAGGTAGTTCTTGAGTAGAATGTTGTGGGTGTTTTTACTCCTTACACTTCCAGCTTCGATAAAAGCAAAGCCCATGGTCAACACTGTTGGAAAATACACGCACTTTAATTTACTTTATGAGATGACAAAGATTTCTATACTAGATTAGACTTAAAGTATTCATTGCCTAATCTAATATGATATCATACTAATACAATTATGCTGTATCTGGTACGTCTTAATTATTTTTATTCAAGTGGGAATAATTAAAGCTGGGAATAATTAAGTTGTCTAATCTTACATTGAGAAGTGTGCTGCCATTACATAAACAATAATAATTTTTAAAGAATTTAAATTTTTTAAAGATTTTGAAACGGGCATGTTACTAGTATCTGTGAAAAATATTCTAATACAAACGGTTAATTTACTATTATGTGTAGAATATTATAATCTAAATAGATAAATCTATACTAGAACGTTTCTAGTATCCGTAGAATATGTTAGTCTAAACTCTAAACGGTTACGTTACTACTATGTGTAAAATATATTAATCTAAACGGGTACGTTACTAATATGTGCGAAAATATTCTAATCTAAACGGGAACGTTTTCAAATCTAAACGGGTACGTTTCAAGAGTGTATTACTGTATTATTTAGATAAAGGAGTTACAGAAAATTATGATACCAAGCGGGCACATTACTAGTGTGTATCAGTGGTGTAGCGAGGTCGGTTTCCACCCGGTGCGGCACTTAATGGTTTCACCCCCCCCCAGAGGCGTAGCTACCCTTCCCGGGGACAAACTTTCAATTTTTGATTTGCACTCCCCCCTCAAACATTAGATTTGCACTCTTACAAGACTATTTGACACTCGAATTAATCACTCAATTAAGTGGAATTATCATTTTTCTTTATATATTTTGCTATTTTTTGCCTTGGTTTCACCCCCCCCCCCCCTAAAATTGTGTCACGCGGTGCGGTCCGCACCCCCGCCCCCCTCGCTACGCCACTAGTGTGCATTAAAGTATTATTTACAAAAAAGGACTTACACAGGATCATGATGCCAAAGACGAGCTGGTAGAACTGGTCCATGTTGAGGACGAGAGCGTCAAAGTAGTAGTTGAGCTCCCTGAGACTGCGCTCAGTGGCTTGAAGAATCGGCTCGGTGGTGTTGCCGTCTGACGCGAAGGTGGACGCCATGGTGGTTGCCATGGTAGCGAGAGTGCTGGTTGCCGTGGACGCGAGAGTACTGGACGCTGTGGACGCGAAAGTGCTGGATGCGGTAGATGCAAGAGTACCGGAAGCGGTTGACGCGAAAGTGCTGGCCGCGGTAGATGCAAGAGTACCGGAAGTGGTTGAAGCGAAAGTGCTGGACGCTGTGGATTCTAGAGTGCTGCTCGCGATGGAGACGAGAGTGCTGATCAGCGAGCTGGATGACGTCGCAGTGCTTGAGTCCACTGATGTCATTTGGTCTCCTGGTCTTTAAATTATTCGAATCTGGTTGACAAAAAAATACAGATATATTGAGGGCTCGTGAAGTCTTTGGGATGTACGGAAATTAGAGAAAGTAGTATTTGAACGTGGAGCTGGCTCAGTTGGAAACATACAGTCGGGGACTTAATTATTCCCACTTGATAATAAATAATTAAGAAATACCAGATACAGCATAATTCTGTTAGTATGATATCATATTAGATTAGGCAATAAATACTTTAAGTCTTATCTAGTATAGAAATCTTTGTCATCTCATGAAGTACATGAAAGTTTGTGTATGGGGAAGATTGTGGATACCGGAGAAAGTGGAGGATTGTGTCTAAGCACATCCGGGGTCCGGAGAAAGTGGAAGATTGTGACTGAACACTTCCGAATCCGGATAAAGGGAAGATTGTGGCTGAACACTTCCACGGTCATGGTAAAGGGAAGATGGTGGTTCTGGTCCTACCCTCCACAAGGAGTAAACAGGACTAAGTCAGATCAAAGCAAGCTCGGCGTGATCAAGTCGGTAAAGCTCATGGTTGCTAAACCAAAAAGTCTCGAGTTTTAACCATCGGGCAGACAAGGCTCGATAGCTGGGGACAGCCAATCTTCTAGGAGAAATCAGTTGTTGCGTTTCTTCACATCGTAGCAACGACAATATTTCAAAATCCACTTAATACAGCTAAAGCAAATGAGCGTATTTAATTTCTTTTTACATAACACGACATACTTAGTATACTTAATATTTAAAAAACGACGGACAGCCGTCTATGATGGTGGGGCACTAAGTCCCAGGTAATTACGCCATTCAATATTGAGAACAATTCTGCAGTTTTATAGAGGTTTACTTAAAAGAAAAACAATCCTCTTTAGACCTCTTTAGATGAAGTAGAGTTCATGTTTCTTGACCTAGGCTTGTGAAGGGATAGTGTGGTCAGCACAATGCCTAGTCGCTTTTACTTTCCCTAACATGAGCTAGGTACCCATCAAAGCTTGGTGGAGTCACGGGCGTTCTACTGACTTAGACCGGCATTCGAACTCCAGTAATTTACCAAACAAAAACATCTTCAATTTCTAAATAGCAGCGAGCTCCATAACTTTTTTGAAAAACATGTAGTGTTATGTATTACATTATAAGTCAATATAATTTTTTTACATGTATTGTTATGTATTACATTATAAGTCAATATAAATTAACAGCAGAAACTTACCTACGATAAACGTAGTAGATAAAAATATCACAATGTTAAGCTTCTTATAAATTGTTGTTTTTTTTTTAAGACGCCTCACAGAAAGGAATGGCTCCAAAACTCCAAAAGACCAAGGAATGCTTGGAACCTTTTAGGTCATCAATGATCGAATCATATCTGTTGGTACTGGACACGCTAGTCGTTGACCTCATAAATATGTCTGGTGGAAACACGTTGTCATAGAAACTGTAGAGGTCGGGTCCAGTTGGAACAGTTCTGGGCGAAGACCTTCTCTGTCGTGCTGGTGTTGGGAGAGTGCCTGGTTTTGTCAGCAAGAGGCGGTTAAATACGGAAGTTGTCCCAGATATTATTTAGGTTGATTGGAACAGGCGAGGTAAAAAAAAAATACGTGCACGGGGTGTTGGAGAGGGGTGGGTGGGTGGGGGTAGAAGGGAGATAACTCATCAAAAGATTTTTCTTACGTCTATCGCTTTGATGCAATGTACGTCATAGATTTTTATTCAGACGTACACAAAACGGACACGCATTTGAATTAAAAAAAAAACTACCGTGAAATACGTCATTATTTTTTGTGTTCAGCCAAATAAATTGAGAATTCGGTTTCAACTTGCTGATTGGTTGGGGTGGCTGCTAATTTGCATAATGAGCTGTTGGCTTCCATTGTTGACCTTGCAGGGGTGGAGCGTCGTGTCGACGGGGCTGAAGTCACTAAAGCGTGACACGCTGTTAAAAAACGGGGAATAAAAGTCTTTCTGTTTGTAAGTTAAAGTTCTAATCCATTGCATGGGGGGGGGGGGGGGGGTGGAGTATGGGTTGGGTTGGGTTTCAATAAAACGGTGGGTCGTTGGGTTGGATTACAAACTGACAGCAGAAGGAAACGGTTTCTTTTTTTTTTAAAATATATTTTTTATAATAACGTTGACAGAAACATTTTTTTTAAGGTTAAAAAAAAATTCTTTCGGTATCACCAGCTTGACCGTGGGGTTAGGTTTTAACTTAAGTTATAATCGAGTTATGGGTCAGGGAAATTGTCAGGGTTTTGTTAGGGGTAATGGAATGGCGTGGTTGGGTGGTAGGGCGCCGGACTGCTGACCCGTTGGTTGGGTACTCGCATTATTATCTGGTAGCAGTGGGCTACATTTTAAAAAATCTTATAAAAACATTGGCAGAAACATTTTCTTGAAGTTTTCTTTTTATATGGCAGAAACATTTTCTTGTAGTTTTCTTTTTATAAAAAAATCATTCTGTATCGCTTGCTTGATCATGGTTAGGATTTAAGTTAGAGTCAAGTTTGGGTTGGAGATGTTGTCAAGATTACTTTGAAGGAATGGGGTGGCGTGGTTGGGTAGTAGAGCGCTTGCCTGCTGACCGGAATGTTTTAGGTTCGAGTCCACCTTGAGTCCATTCAGCTCTAATGAGTACCTGTACAACAGGCTCTGTCATAGGTTGTTTCGTGTATTACATAACTTGAGGTGTAATTGCATGGTGTAATTACATTTAAGGCAGGTGAAATCGTGTGATGTTTTTTTTTACTGTTTTTTAACTATAATGGGTTAGGTTTATTATAAAATGTGTAGCAAATATCATTACAAATACCATACTTATGCCAATCATAAACCCTAACCTTAACTACAATATTAAACATTTCCTGGTTTAAAGCCTCATTCACTAAACAGATATTGCATTACTGTACGTAACACTCGTGTTATTGGTAGATTCCATTGTAAAAGATGTGTAAAAATAAATCATGCTAATATTTTTCCCTTTTCGAAAATTTTGTTCCACAGATAGTAATATCCTAGGTTGGGCATAGGGGTATAGGCCTACCGTTGACTTAAACTACAAGAGACTAAATAGAAGGGAGAAGGAAACGAGTGTGTTTGTGTGTGTCTGTGTGTGTGTGTGCTTGTAAATGGGAAGAGACGAAGTTAGGGGAGGGAGTTATATGGTTGGGTGGCGGAAGTGTACTGTTTATGCTGATGTACTTTACGCTATCCCAGTTTACACCTCAACACATAGTACTTTTTTTTTTAAATCGTAACTTTTAATACAGCATCGCTGGTAAATATTATATGAACATGCGTTATTTTTATAATAAATAAATACTTAAGTGTCCATTCGGGCATTTGTCGCATTGGGGCAAGTGTCCATTCGGGGGATCGGCCTTCGGGCAAACGGCATTCGGGCAAGTGTCTTTAGGGAATTTGTCGTTTATATATATTATATATAATATTATATATATATATATATATATATATATATATATATATATATATATATATATATATATATATATATATATATATATATATATATATATATATCATTGGTTGTGTTTTCTGTCTTGGTTGTGTTTTTCTGTCTTGGTTTTGTCGACTATGTCAGTGTGACTCTACGGGTCCATCTATACAGTCCCTGCCCCCCCCCCCCCCCACCCCGGCTATGTTAGTGTGACTCTACGGGTCCATCTATACAGTCCCTGCCCCCCCCCCCCCCCCCCCCCGACTATGTCAGTGAGACTCTTCGGGTCCATCTATACAGTCCCTGCCCCCCCCCCACCCCGACTATGTCAGTTAGACTCTTCGGGTCCATCTATACAGTCCCTGCCCCCCCCCCCCGACTATGTCAGTTAGACTCTTCGGTCCATCTATACAGTCCCTGCCCCCCCCCCCCCCCCCCCCCCGACTATGTCAGTGAGACTCTTCGGGTCCATCTATACAGTCCCTGCCCCCCCACCCCGGCTATGTTAGTGTGACTCTACGGGTCCATCTATTCAGTCCCTGCCCCCCCCCCCCCCCACGCTTTCACCGTCAAATCGTGATAGATTTCAAGGTTGACTGCAAACGGTGACGTCACTGTGACGTCCATGTTCTCCAGACGCCCATTCAGACGCTATCCAAGGGACGATCGACCATTGTCCTGGTCTCGCCCCCGTGTAAACACCACTACCTCCCCTCCCCCCAGGGGCGTATCTACAGATCAGCAACGTGGAGGGGTGAATCGAAAAGGCGCTTGGTAAAGGGGATGTGGGGTGACTGTTTGAATGCCTGTACACATGTATGTAAGGAAGTGCTCCCCTGTGTGGGTACCCTTGCCTTGTTACACATTTACTACACACTTAGGATCACTCAATGGGAGAGTAAAGGCTGCTGGGAAAAATGCTGACCATCCCTTCCCTTCATATGCCGAGGTCAAGAAACATATGAACTCTACTTCATGTGCCCAATGGATCGCCAGGTCTAAAGATAATTCTTTATACCCGAGTATAAGTGAACCTAAAGCAGTTATGGTCACTTATATGTCTAGGAATAAACTTAGCTAGATAGTGAGTTCGAAAGGTTCGAGTGGATGGGATCAGGCTAAGGAGTCAGCCTTAAATGGCATTACTTAAATTTCGATATTCCACATGTCTTCCTCCCAATCATCGTAACACATTGTCATAAAACGGCGTATTTCCCTTACGATATGACGTAACAAAATACCAACTTCAATGTCAATCAACAAAACAACAACACTAATTACTAAAAAAAAGTCTTTTATTTTCGAGGGAAAAAAATGAAATGTCAGATTTCATTAACCAACCTCGGCACCAAAGTCCCTTACCCAAGAATGTGATATCAGTTTTTCCTCCCTGACTTTTTTTCTCCGAGTGGGGGGTGGTACTTGATATTTTCGGGGGGTGGGGGGGGGGGACTACATTTTCCGACGCGGGGAGGGGCGGACACTGGTAAACATATATATTTTCTATATAAATTCCATTTCGTTTGGGGGAAGGGGGAATGCCTGGAAGAAACTCTGTGTGATATCATTTATGGACATTGCCCACGCTCTTTATTGACGTCCTCCACACGCTGAGAATAAAATACTTAAAAAAAACTTTTTAAAAAACCCCGTTTTTCTTGTGGACTAAAAAGTAGAAAATAAATTTTCATACATTTGATGACAAAAAACGTGGGTACGTTCACCATCAAAGTTCCCGACCCATCTGCCCGACCCACGTTTTTTGTCATCAAATGTATGAAAATTTATTTTCTACTTTTTAGTCCACAAGAAAAACGGGGTTTTTTAAAGTTTTTTTTAAGTATTTTATTTTCTCCTTTTTAGTCCGTTGCTACACATGAAAAACGTGGTTTTTAAAAAAGTTTTTTATATAGTTTATTTTCTACTTTATCTAATGACTTCATTAAGTATGACTTGACTAAGTGTTTATAAATACACGGACTAAAAATCTTGAGCGACCAGGATTCGAACCTGGGTTGTCGCGGCCACAACGCGAAGTACTAACCACTATACGATCACGGCCAGCGCGCTCACATCGATTGGGGCCGAAGTAACTGTGTCAATAGGCCTCCAGTCTTGTCGGTATCTTTAGAAATCATGTCCTCAATTTTATGGTCCTTGGGGCGTAATTAAATTAAGCTAATTACGGTCTCTAATTGCTAGTTTTTATGATTGCATCTGAAATTGTTTGGCGAAAGTAGCCTACATGCCAAATTTCAGATCTCTAGAGCAATCAGAAGTGGGCTGATTTTCGATGTCAATTTTAACAACGAACATCCAAACAAACAAACGCGAAGCTGAGTTAAGAATAAAATACTTAAAAAAAACTTTTTAAAAAACCACGTTTTTCTTGTGGACTAAAAAGTAGAAAATAAATTTTCATACATTTGATGACAAAAAACGTGGGTACGTTCACCATCAAATTTCCCGACCCATCTGCCCGACCCACGTTTTTTGTCATCAAATGTATGAAAATTTATTTTCTACTTTTTAGTCCACAAGAAAAACGTGGTTTTTTAAAAAGTTTTTTTTAAGTATTTTATTTTTCTCCTTTTTAGTCCGTTGCTACACATGAAAAACGTGGTTTTTAAAAAAAGTTTTTTATATAGTTTATTTTCTACTTTATCCAATGACTTGATTAAGTATGACTTGACTAAGTGTTTATAAATACACGGACTAAAAATCTTGAGCGACCAGGATTCGAACCTGGGTTGTCGCGGCCACAACGCGAAGTACTAACCACTATACGATCACGGCCAGCCCGCTCACATCGATTGGGGCCGAAGTAAATGTGCCAATAGGCCTCCAGTCTTGTCGGTATCTTTAGAAATCATGTCCTCAATTTTATGGTCCTTGGGGCGTAATTAAATTAAGCTAATTACGGTCTCTAATTGCTAGTTTTTATGATTGCATCTGAAATTGTTAGGCGAAAGTAGCCTACATGCCAAATTTTAGATCTATTGAGCAATCAGAAGTGGGCTAATTTTCGATGTCAATTTTAACAACAAACAAACAAATCCACAAACGCGAAGCTGAGTTAAGAATAATAAAATACTTTAAAAAAACTTTTTAAAAAACCACGTTTTTCTTGTGGACTAAAAAGTAGAAAATAAATTTTCATTTATTTGATAACAAAAAACGAGGGTACGTTCACCATCAAATTTCCCGACCCATCTGCCCGACCCACGTTTTTTGTCATCAAATGTATGAAAATTTATTTTCTACTTTTTAGTCCACAAGAAAAACGTGGTTTTTTAAAAAGTTTTTTTTAAGTATTTTATTTTCTCCTTTTTAGTCCGTTGCTACACATGAAAAACGTGGTTTTTAAAAAAGTTTTTTATATAGTTTATTTTCTACTTTATCTAATGACTTGATTAAGTATGACTTGACTAAGTGTTTATAAATACACTGACTAAAAATCTTGAGCGACCAGGATTCGAACCTGGGTTGTCGCGGCCACAACGCGAAGTACTAACCGCTATACGATCACGGCCAGCGCGCTCACATCGATTGGGGCCGAAGTAACTGTGTCAATAGGCCTCCAGTCTTGTCGGTATCTTTAGAAATCATGTCCTCAATTTTATGGTCCTTGGGGCGTAATTAAATTAAGCTAATTACGGTCTCTAATTGCTAGTTTTTATGATTGCATCTGAAATTGTTAGGCGAAAGTAGCCTACATACCAAATTTCAGATCTCTAGAGCAATCAGAAGTGGGCTAATTTTCGATGTCAATTTTAACAACAAACATCCAAACAAACAAACAAACGCGAAGCTGAGTTAAGAAAAACGTGTTAAAAACGTGTTAAAAACGTGTTAAAAAAAAGTTCCATAAGCCACGCCACTGGTAAAGGTTCGTGTATATTTTTTTTTCTGGCGCCGTTATAGAATTTGCATATTCAAGAAGTCTGGATGTCACACAGGAAATACAGACATAAATTATTTACCCGTAGCCTAAGCCCCTCCCACATACATGGAACCCATCTCACGAGACTTGAAACAAAAAATTCTAACACTTGATACTGTTTAAGGGATCGGCGTGGTCGAGTATAAAGCTCCTTGCTGTTAATAGAAAAGTCTCGAGTTCAAACCCCCGGGGCAGGTGAGGCTCAATAGCTGAGGACAGCAATTCTTCTAGGAGAGACAACTCCAAAATCAAACAACTGTTGCCTTGTAGTTTGTTCTTGTTTGGACAAAGGCTATGGAAGCAAATCCAAAAAGAATTGCAGGCTGAAATCAGAGTCAACGACTTATATGGCGAATAAGCATGTTGGTGGAGTACACTCAGCTTTAAAGGGTACCTGAGAAACTAAATGCGACATGACACAGTGCTGAACACTATTCTTTTATATATTGTGATCAGAAAAACAGATGAACTCTACTTCATCTGCATTTTTCTACGCATTTGGGAGTCCCTCCACCAGTAGTGTAGCTAGGATTTTTGGGCCCCTATGCAAAAAGTGTTAGTGGGCCCCTCAGAGGCGTAGCGACATTTGCACCCCCCCTCAGACTTTCTATTTGCACCCCCCCCCCCCTCAGACTTTCGATTTGCACCCCCCTCAAACTTTCGATTTGCACCCCCCTCAAACTTTCGATTTGCCCCCCCCCCCCTTCTCAAACTTTCGAATAAGGGCCCCTATTTGCCTTGGGCCCCTATGCCTTGCTTACGCTAGCTTTACGGTAGCTACGCCACTGCCCTCCACCTTTGATAGGTGCTTGACTTTAGAAGGGGAAACTGAATGCGGCTCGACATCGTGGTGACCACACTGTCCTTTCATATGCTAGACAAACAGGTGAACTCTACTTCATCTGCCTCATTACCATACTGGTTTACTTTTAATTAAAAAGCTCATATTTTATTATCAAAAAGAAATTCGTTTCAGTGGTGAAAAAAATAAATAACAATAATCTTTACAATGTATGTCTGTTTTGCTTCTTTGTAATCATATTTATGTCAACTCAGCTTCGGCTTTGCCTGTTCGACCTACTAACCTACTTGTATTTTTGTGACGTTTACATTCCTTTCTGAATTAAAATGGCACAAAAGCCTAAGTTCACCATACTTTGCGGCACCTTCTTGCTAGATGATACAATCTCACACAATACTTGCTGGGTGTGAACGGGTTATATAACACGAATAGGGTGGGAGAATGTTTTATCATGTTGTTAAATGGGACAGGGGAGTTAACAAAATATATTACATGATTTATTAATTTTGTCTGTCATGTTAGTGACTCGAAACATTTAGGAAAACTCACAGTTTAAAAAATTAAAGTGTCTACAAATATGTTTTAAAATCTTTATATCATTTAACTTGTCAATTTTGTTTTAAAATTCTACTTACTATTTAATACTTTTTAAAATACCATATTTATTGTAAATGTGCATTTATATAATATTAATAATAGGTAAAATAAGTATTGTTGGCGAAACGCTGAAAACTGAGTTAGAATAATGATTTAAATTTATATGACATCTTAACTATGTGGTCCAGGTATGTTAATAATGGGGTGTTCAGTATTTGTGTGAAGTATAAGTAGACAAACTTTGTAGCACGTTATATTTTAAGAAGGTGGTAGTTTAGACATATTATGTATGTTTAATGTCGCTGTCAGGATTTAGGCTACATATGTCTCATGTCTGTATAAAACATGTCTCATGTATGTGTAACATACATGTCTGTGTAACACATTTCTATGTAACATACATATCTCATGTCTATGTAACATGCAAGTCTGTGTAACAAACATGTCTGTGTAACAAACATGTCTCTGTAACAAACATGTCTCTGTAACAAACATGTCTGTTTAACAAACATGTCTATGTAACATACACGTCTGTGTAACAAACATGTCTATGTAACAAACATGTTTCTGTAACAAACATGTCAATGTAACAAACATGTCTATGTAACAAACATGTCTCATGTCTGTGTAACAAACATGTCTCTGTAACAAACATGTCTCTGTAACAAACATGTGCACTGTAACAAAAAAGATTGTGTAACAAACATGTCTCTATAACAAACATGTCTCTGTAACAAACATGTCTCTGTAACAAACATGTGCACTGTAACAAAAAAGATTGTGTAACAAACATGTCAATGTAACAAACATGTCTCATGTCTGTGTAACAAACATGTCTCTATAACAAACATGTCTCTGTAACAAACATGTCTCTGTAACAAACATGTCTCTGTAACAAACATGTCTGTGTAACAAACATGTCTCTGTAACAAACATGTCTGTGTAACAAACATGTCTCTGTAACAAACATGTCTGTGTAACAAACATGTCTCTGTAACAAACATGTCTCTGTAACAAACATGTCTCTGTAACAAACATGTCTCTGTAACAAACATGTCTCTGTAACAAATATGTCTCATGTCTATGTAACATACAAGTCTGTGTAACATACAAGTCTATGTAACATACACGTCTGTGTAACAAACATGTCTCATGTCTCTGTAACACACATATCTCATGTCTATGTAACATACAAGTCTGTGTAACATACAAGTCTATGTAACATACACGTCTGTGTAACAAACATGTCTCATGTCTCTGTAACACACATATCTCATGTCTATGTAACATACAAGTCTGTGTAACATACAAGTCTATGTAACATACACGTCTGTGTAACAAACATGTCTCATGTCTGTGTAACAAACATGTCTCATGTCTATGTAACATACACGCCTGTGTAACATACACGTCTGTGTAACATACACGTCTGTGTAACAAACATGTCTCATGTCTCTGTAACAAACATGTCTCTGTAACAAACATGTCTATGTAACAAACATGTCTATTTAACAAACATGTCTGTGTAACAAACATGTCTCTGTAACAAACATATCTCTGTAACAAACATGTCTCTGTAACAAACATGTCTCTGTAACAAACATGTCTCTGTAACAAACATGTCTCTGTAACAAACATGTCTCTGTAACAAACATGTCTCTGTAACAAACATGTCTCTGTAACAAACATTTCTGTGTAATACATGTCTGTATAACAAACATGTCCGTGTAACACATATCTCATGTATGTGAACCATAAAAGAAGCAGGATCTCTATTGGATATATTTAATGTTGCATATATTCTGTTCTTTACTTGTCGCTGACTTAATGATTTATTCAAAGCAGAATTTAAAAAAAAAACATTTCCATTGAGCAATGCTATCGTTTAACTTATATTGATGTTAAATTGAGTTGAAATAATTAAATCTTACGAAACCTTTATATAGCGGAATTTGACCTTTAAGCAAGTTCACTTTCGAACACGGCGGTCCTTAAGGCAGATAAAGTAGAGTTCATCTGGCACCAGGATATCGACAAACGAATTTAGCCATCGAAATTTAACTTTGCAAAGAATTTTCGACACCTGGTTTTTCGCTCCTAAGAAAAAAAAATTCAAATATTGCTCACATTTTCTTTTATATATCAAAATAATACTTTTTAAATTATTTATAATAATAATATATATAAAAAAAATAAAAATACAAACAACAATGCAATTTTCAAATCGGAATTCATATTATTTTTTTAAGTTTTAGAACTTGAATTGTGGCAACAATTTGTTGATCAAACTCTTGTCTCTGTTAGTAGCGCCACGCTCCGTAAGCGATAAGTCCTTAAAATTGGCCCCCTAACAAAATATCTGAAGCGAAACTGAAAGTGAATCGAAAATAAACACAAAGAACGTCCTTGTTTTTGTTTTATTAAAGACACGAATGTAAATAGACTTTGTAATTTGAATGAATCTTAAAACTAAATTAGACTAACATAGAAAATAATGCTTGTAATAAAAAAAAAACTGTTTCTATTCTAATAATTAATAACTATATTAATAATTACGTTTTTGATTAAAAAGTAGGGTTTTGTTCGCATTTTTCATTTAAAAAAAAAAACAACAACGTGTTTCTTACTTTAAAAAATCGGCGGTGTTGTGGTCAAATGTATTTCAGTTTACATTAGCTTGTTAAGTAACCGATTTAGTTCACTTTCCAAATAATTTAATTTTCGACGACAATGCAAGAATACCAATATTTCAATCTAAATATATGGCCTACTAAATTGGTACTTAGAATTTAATGTAAAAACATAGTAATACGTGAAAAAGAAGTGGCTATTGCTCCACTAACCCTCTGCCCTGAGTTAGCTGGTTTGGACAGATATTTTAGATTTGCTTTCACAGCTTGTGTCTACCCAAGAACGATCTGCAAAGAGGCAGTTGATTTATTTTGGAGTTTTCTTCCCTAGTTTTCTTTCCTATCCTTAGCTAACAAGCCTCATCCGAACTCTTGAATTTTGAAGCTAACAATCATACAATCTCCCATCCGACTACGTCGACCCTTAATTTTAATGTATTCGCTATACGTTTATAGTTCTTATTCCTTGTACGTCAAGTACGGGATATACCATAAAAAATTACAAGTACACCTCTAATCTGAAGAATCTAACAACCCCCAAATAATGCCCCCCCTCCCCGCCACTCCCCCTTTGTAATGTATGCCGGGCATTGACTGCTATTCGCACGCTTGGGAGATTTCCGCCAACGGATGACGTCAAGGGGTCAGTCAAGCGGAAATAAAAAAAAAAAGCGCGTTGAGCGAAGATCATCCTAACTCTCGACCCCATGATGATAAAGCTGATTTCACGCTCGTTTTGGGACCCTGGGGTCACTAAAGAGGAATGGGGTAGGGGAGGTAGAGTAGATCAAGTTTGACGTCCATTGATCATGCTGCAAGTAGGAGCACCTGAACCGTTTTTTTTAAAACGATTGACGTCATAGCTGGATTGAAAGGTTTCTCAAAGCTTTGCTTACAGGTTTATAAGTAGCCTTACATCTAGCCTTACTGATAGCCCCGCAGGTAGCCCATCATAAAGGTGTATGGTAGCCCATCACAAAGGTGTATGGTAGCCCATCACAAAGGTGTATAGTAGCGCATCACAAAGGTGTATGGTAGCCCATCACAAAGGTGTATGGTAGCCCATCACAACGGTGTATGGTAGCCCATCACAAAGGTGTATGGTAGCCCATCACAAAGGTGTATAGTAGCGCATCACAAAGGTGTATGGTAGCCCATCACAAAGGTGTATGGTAGCCCATGATGTAGCTTTTAGGATGTCCATATTTTGATACAACATAAAAATAAATATAAATAACAACAACTTACATTTAAAACAACAAATTGATATAATGCATAAACAATTTACGTGATAATTTATTTATCTTTTTCATGATATAGGATTTAGATTGTATATACAATTTTGACATTTCGCCCTCTGGTAATTTTTCAAAACTTGACATTTCGCCTTCAGGTCAATTTTTAAGACTTGACATTTTATCTTCTGGTCATTCTTTTAGAGATTAGAATTATCGCATTCGGGTCAAATTTTCAAGACTATCATCTGTTGCCACTGTGTTCCTCCAGATGCGTGTAACATTTTCATTGGCTTTTGCAGAACTCTGAAATACAAAAACATAAATCAGAAAAAACAACAATTAAAACCAGGTTTAAATGTACTGATAGTAATTAACTAAAGGATATACAAACCAACCCCTCAACATTAAAACATTATTGACGCTCTTTAAAAACTTCGACCGCGCATGCGTTTTAACCACATATTGATACTGTAATTAAAACACAGCCCTAGTAATTAAACTCAAGGATGCATACAGCACCAACCTTCCCCTCCCTGCTCCTTTTAAATACATGGTATCATCGCCGTCTACAAAACCTTGGCTACGCATGACTGAAC
Source organism: Physella acuta (assembly GCF_028476545.2). Taxonomy (NCBI): domain Eukaryota; kingdom Metazoa; phylum Mollusca; class Gastropoda; family Physidae; genus Physella; species Physella acuta. The sequence goes on from NW_026732767.1 coordinate 187,232, forward strand.
TTTATGTAAACACGGGGGGATGTTGACTCCCAAATGGCGCCATAAACCGGAATACGCCGGTTTTTCGCCCGGTTTTATTTACCGGGAAAAAAAACCCCCACAGTGATCCGGCATTGATCAAAATATGTGTGTACCGTGTTTCTTCAGCATTTGTTGCACAATACAATGGCGTTTTTCTACCCGTGTCAAAGGTCGTCGTTCTCCCACGTGACTTCCGGTTATGACGTCAATCCGGCCGGCCATTGTGGTGTCCTGCCATGATGGTGAATGAGGTGTGGTTTTGGTCAACAAACGTGGGGGTGATGAGGTGGTAAAGAAACAGGGGATAATGAGTCAATAAATAAACAAAGGAAATGGTTTCCGCGGAGCATGTTAATGTAAATACGAACAACTCGCTTCAATGGTTTTTAGTTTCTCTCCTGTGTGGTTGGGTAATAGAACTCGCTCTTACTAACCTGATGTATTGTGATCGGAACCCGGGATAGAATTCGTAGTTCCCCCCCCCCCAATCCACCTGAACTGGTACTAAAACCTAAACCAGAATGCGCTATGTACTGTGGGAGGAAGCAAATGTAGTTGTAAACCTGATGCGTTGTAGATGTAAAGCTGCCGCGCAGTAGTTGTAAACCTGCTGTAGTTGTAAACCTGCTGTAGTTGTAAACCTGCCGCGCTGTAGTTGTAAACCTGCCGCGCTGTAGTTGTAAACCTGCTGTAGTTGTAAACCTGCTGTAGTTGTAAACCTGCCGCACTGTAGTTGTAAACCTGCCGTGCTGTAGTTGTAAACCTGCCGCGCTGTAGTTGTAAACCTGCTGTAGTTGTAAACCTGCCGCGCTATAGTTGTAAACCTGCTGTAGCTGTAAACCTGCTGTAGTTGTAAACCTGCCGCACTGTAGTTGTAAACCTGCTGTAGTTGTAAACCTACCGCACTATAGTTGTAAACCTGCCGCACTGTAGTTGTAAACCTGCCGCGCAGTAGTTGTAAACCTGCCGCACTGTAGTTGTAAACCTGCCGCGCTGTAGTTGTAAACCTGCCGCGCAGTCGTTGTAAACCTGCCGCGCAGTAGTTGTAAACCTGCCGCGCAGTAGTTGTAAACCTGCTGTAGTTGTAAACCTACCGCACTATAGTTGTAAACCTGCCGCACTGTAGTTGTAAACCTGCCGCACTGTAGTTGTAAACCTGCCGCGCAGTAGTTGTAAACCTGCTGTAGTTGTAAACCTGCCGCACTGTAGTTGTAAACCTACCGCACTATAGTTGTAAACCTGCCGCACTGTAGTTGTAAACCTGCCGCGCAGTAGTTGTAAACCTGCCGCACTGTAGTTGTAAACCTGCCGTGCTGTAGTTGTAAACCTGCCGCACTGTAGTTGTAAACCTGCCGCACTGTAGTTGTAAACCTGCTGTAGTTGTAAACCTGCTGTAGTTGTAAACCTGCCGTGCTGTAGTTGTAAACCTGCCGCACTGTAGTTGTAAACCTGCTGTAGTTGTAAACCTGCTGTAGTTGTAAACCTGCCGCACTGTAGTTGTAAACCTGCCGTGCTGTAGTTGTAAACCTGCCGCACTGTAGTTGTAAACCTGCTGTAGTTGTAAACCTGCCGTGCTGTAGTTGTAAACCTGACGCGCTGTAGTTGTAAACCTGCTGTAGTTGTAAACCTGCTGTAGTTGTAAACCTGCCGCACTGTAGTTGTAAACCTGCCGTGCTGTAGTTGTAAACCTGCCGCACTGTAGTTGTAAACCTGCTGTAGTTGTAAACCTGCCGCGCTGTAGTTGTAAACCTGCCGCACTGTAGTTGTAAACCTGCCGCGCAGTCGTTGTAAACCTGCCGCGCAGTAGTTGTAAACCTGCCGCGCAGTAGTTGTGAACCTGCTGTAGTTGTAAACCTACCGCACTATAGTTGTAAACCTGCCGCACTGTAGTTGTAAACCTGCCGCGCAGTAGTTGTAAACCTGCCGCACTGTAGTTGTAAACCTGCCGTGCTGTAGTTGTAAACCTGCTGTAGTTGTAAACCTGCTGTAGTTGTAAACCTGCTGTAGTTGTAAACCTACCGCACTGTAGTTGTAAACCTGCCGCACTGTAGTTGTAAACCTGCCGCACTGTAGTTGTAAACCTGCCGCACTGTAGTTGTAAACCTGCCGCGCAGTCGTTGTAAACCTGCCGAGCAGTAGTTGTAAACCTGCCGCGCAGTAGTTGTAAACCTGCCGCACTGTAGTTGTAAACCTGCCGCACTGTAGTTGTAAACCTGCCGCACTGTAGTTGTAAACCTGCCGCGCAGTAGTTGTAAACCTGCTGTAGTTGTCAACCTGCCGCACTGTAGTTGTAAACCTACCGCACTATAGCTGTAAACCTGCCGCACTGTAGTTGTAAACCTGCCGCGCAGTAGTTGTAAACCTGCCGCACTGTAGTTGTAAACCTGCCGTGCTGTAGTTGTAAACCTGCCGCACTGTAGTTGTAAACCTGCCGCACTGTAGTTGTAAACCTGCTGTAGTTGTAAACCTGCTGTAGTTGTAAACCTGCCGTGCTGTAGTTGTAAACCTGCCGCACTGTAGTTGTAAACCTGCTGTAGTTGTAAACCTGCCGCACTGTAGTTGTAAACCTGCTGTAGTTGTAAACCTGCCGTGCTGTAGTTGTAAACCTGACGCGCTGTAGTTGTAAACCTGCTGTAGTTGTAAACCTGCTGTAGTTGTAAACCTTCCGCACTGTAGTTGTAAACCTGCCGTGCTGTAGTTGTAAACCTGCCGCACTGTAGTTGTAAACCTGCTGTAGTTGTAAACCTGCCGCGCTGTAGTTGTAAACCTGCCGCACTGTAGTTGTAAACCTGCCGCACTGTAGTTGTAAACCTGCCGCACTGTAGTTGTAAACCTGCCGCACTGTAGTTGTAAACCTGCCGTGCTGTAGTTGTAAACCTGCCGCGCTGTAGTTGTAAACCTGCTGTAGTTGTAAACCTGCCGCGCTGTAGTTGTAAACCTGCTGTAGCTGTAAACCTGCTGTAGTTGTAAACCTGCCGCACTGTAGTTGTAAACCTGCCGCGCTGTAGTTGTAAACCTGCCGCGCAGTCGTTGTAAACCTGCCGCGCAGTAGTTGTAAACCTGCCGCGCAGTAGTTGTAAACCTGCTGTAGTTGTAAACCTACCGCACTATAGTTGTAAACCTGCCGCACTGTAGTTGTAAACCTGCCGCGCAGTAGTTGTAAACCTGCCGCACTGTAGTTGTAAACCTGCCGCGCTGTAGTTGTAAACCTGCCGCGCAGTCGTTGTAAACCTGCCGCGCAGTAGTTGTAAACCTGCCGCGCAGTAGTTGTAAACCTGCTGTAGTTGTAAACCTACCGCACTATAGTTGTAAACCTGCCGCACTGTAGTTGTAAACCTGCCGCACTGTAGTTGTAAACCTGCCGCGCAGTAGTTGTAAACCTGCTGTAGTTGTAAACCTGCCGCACTGTAGTTGTAAACCTACCGCACTATAGTTGTAAACCTGCCGCACTGTAGTTGTAAACCTGCCGCACTGTAGTTGTAAACCTGCCGTGCTGTAGTTGTAAACCTGCTGTAGTTGTAAACCTGCTGTAGTTGTAAACCTGCTGTAGTTGTAAACCTACCGCACTGTAGTTGTAAACCTGCCGCACTGTAGTTGTAAACCTGCCGCACTGTAGTTGTAAACCTGCCGCGCAGTAGTTGTAAACCTGCCGCACTGTAGTTGTAAACCTGCCGCGCTGTAGTTGTAAACCTGCCGCGCAGTCGTTGTAAACCTGCCGCGCAGTAGTTGTAAACCTGCCGCGCAGTAGTTGTAAACCTGCTGTAGTTGTAAACCTACCGCACTATAGTTGTAAACCTGCCGCACTGTAGTTGTAAACCTGCCGCGCAGTAGTTGTAAACCTGCCGCACTGTAGTTGTAAACCTGCCGTGCTGTAGTTGTAAACCTGCCGCGCTGTAGTTGTAAACCTGCTGTAGTTGTAAACCTGCTGTAGTTGTAAACCTACCGCACTGTAGTTGTAAACCTGCCGCACTGTAGTTGTAAACCTGCCGCACTGTAGTTGTAAACCTGCCGCGCAGTAGTTGTAAACCTGCTGTAGTTGTAAACCTGCCGCACTGTAGTTGTAAACCTACCGCACTATAGCTGTAAACCTGCCGCACTGTAGTTGTAAACCTGCCGCGCAGTAGTTGTAAACCTGCTGTAGTTGTAAACCTGCCGCGCTGTAGTTGTAAACCTGCCGCACTGTAGTTGTAAACCTGCCGCACTGTAGTTGTAAACCTGCCGCACTGTAGTTGTAAACCTGCCGCACTGTAGTTGTAAACCTGCCGTGCTGTAGTTGTAAACCTGCCGCGCTGTAGTTGTAAACCTGCTGTAGTTGTAAACCTGCCGCGCTGTAGTTGTAAACCTGCTGTAGCTGTAAACCTGCTGTAGTTGTAAACCTGCCGCACTGTAGTTGTAAACCTGCCGCGCTGTAGTTGTAAACCTGCCGCGCAGTCGTTGTAAACCTGCCGCGCAGTAGTTGTAAACCTGCCGCGCAGTAGTTGTAAACCTGCTGTAGTTGTAAACCTACCGCACTATAGTTGTAAACCTGCCGCACTGTAGTTGTAAACCTGCCGCGCAGTAGTTGTAAACCTGCCGCACTGTAGTTGTAAACCTGCCGTGCTGTAGTTGTAAACCTGCTGTAGTTGTAAACCTGCTGTAGTTGTAAACCTGCTGTAGTTGTAAACCTACCGCACTGTAGTTGTAAACCTGCCGCACTGTAGTTGTAAACCTGCCGCACTGTAGTTGTAAACCTGCCGCGCAGTCGTTGTAAACCTGCCGCGCAGTAGTTGTAAACCTGCCGCGCAGTAGTTGTAAACCTGCCGCACTGTAGTTGTAAACCTGCCGCGCTGTAGTTGTAAACCTGCCGCGCAGTCGTTGTAAACCTGCCGCGCAGTAGTTGTAAACCTGCCGCGCAGTAGTTGTAAACCTGCTGTAGTTATAAACCTACCGCACTATAGTTGTAAACCTGCCGCACTGTAGTTGTAAACCTGCCGCACTGTAGTTGTAAACCTGCCGCACTGTAGTTGTAAACCTGCCGCGCAGTAGTTGTAAACCTGCTGTAGTTGTAAACCTGCCGCACTGTAGTTGTAAACCTACCGCACTATAGCTGTAAACCTGCCGCACTGTAGTTGTAAACCTGCCGCGCAGTAGTTGTAAACCTGCTGTAGTTGTAAACCTGCCGCGCTGTAGTTGTAAACCTGCCGCACTGTAGTTGTAAACCTGCCGCACTGTAGTTGTAAACCTGCCGCACTGTAGTTGTAAACCTGCCGCACTGTAGTTGTAAACCTGCCGTGCTGTAGTTGTAAACCTGCCGCGCTGTAGTTGTAAACCTGCTGTAGTTGTAAACCTGCTGTAGTTGTAAACCTGCCGTGCTGTAGTTGTAAACCTGCCGCGCTGTAGTTGTAAACCTGCTGTAGTTGTAAACCTGCTGTAGTTGTAAACCTGCTGTAGTTGTAAACCTGCCGCGCTGTAGTTGTAAACCTGCTGTAGCTGTAAACCTGCTGTAGTTGTAAACCTGCCGCACTGTAGTTGTAAACCTGCCGCGCTGTAGTTGTAAACCTGCCGCGCAGTCGTTGTAAACCTGCCGCGCAGTAGTTGTAAACCTGCCGCGCAGTAGTTGTAAACCTGCCGCGCAGTAGTTGTAAACCTGCTGTAGTTGTAAACCTACCGCACTATAGTTGTAAACCTGCCGCACTGTAGTTGTAAACCTGCCGCGCAGTAGTTGTAAACCTGCCGCACTGTAGTTGTAAACCTGCCGTGCTGTAGTTGTAAACCTGCTGTAGTTGTAAACCTGCTGTAGTTGTAAACCTGCTCTAGTTGTAAACCTACCGCACTGTAGTTGTAAACCTGCCGCACTGTAGTTGTAAACCTGCCGCACTGTAGTTGTAAACCTGCCGCGCAGTCGTTGTAAACCTGCCGCGCAGTAGTTGTAAACCTGCCGCGCAGTAGTTGTAAACCTGCCGCACTGTAGTTGTAAACCTGCCGCACTGTAGTTGTAAACCTGCCGCGCAGTCGTTGTAAACCTGCCGCGCAGTAGTTGTAAACCTGCCGCGCAGTAGTTGTAAACCTGCTGTAGTTGTAAACCTACCGCACTATAGTTGTAAACCTGCCGCACTGTAGTTGTAAACCTGCCGCGCAGTAGTTGTAAACCTGCCGCACTGTAGTTGTAAACCTGCCGTGCTGTAGTTGTAAACCTGCCGCGCTGTAGTTGTAAACCTGCTGTAGTTGTAAACCTGCTGTAGTTGTAAACCTACCGCACTGTAGTTGTAAACCTGCCGCACTGTAGTTGTAAACCTGCCGCACTGTAGTTGTAAACCTGCCGCGCAGTAGTTGTAAACCTGCTGTAGTTGTAAACCTGCCGCACTGTAGTTGTAAACCTACCGCACTATAGCTGTAAACCTGCCGCACTGTAGTTGTAAACCTGCCGCGCAGTAGTTGTAAACCTGCTGTAGTTGTAAACCTGCCGCGCTGTAGTTGTAAACCTGCCGCACTGTAGTTGTAAACCTGCCGCACTGTAGTTGTAAACCTGCCGCACTGTAGTTGTAAACCTGCCGCACTGTAGTTGTAAACCTGCCGTGCTGTAGTTGTAAACCTGCCGCGCTGTAGTTGTAAACCTGCTGTAGTTGTAAACCTGCCGCGCTGTAGTTGTAAACCTGCTGTAGCTGTAAACCTGCTGTAGTTGTAAACCTGCCGCACTGTAGTTGTAAACCTGCCGCGCTGTAGTTGTAAACCTGCCGCGCAGTCGTTGTAAACCTGCCGCGCAGTAGTTGTAAACCTGCCGCGCAGTAGTTGTAAACCTGCTGTAGTTGTAAACCTACCGCACTATAGTTGTAAACCTGCCGCACTGTAGTTGTAAACCTGCCGCGCAGTAGTTGTAAACCTGCCGCACTGTAGTTGTAAACCTGCCGTGCTGTAGTTGTAAACCTGCTGTAGTTGTAAACCTGCTGTAGTTGTAAACCTGCTGTAGTTGTAAACCTACCGCACTGTAGTTGTAAACCTGCCGCACTGTAGTTGTAAACCTGCCGCACTGTAGTTGTAAACCTGCCGCGCAGTCGTTGTAAACCTGCCGCGCAGTAGTTGTAAACCTGCCGCGCAGTAGTTGTAAACCTGCCGCACTGTAGTTGTAAACCTGCCGCGCTGTAGTTGTAAACCTGCCGCGCAGTCGTTGTAAACCTGCCGCGCAGTAGTTGTAAACCTGCCGCGCAGTAGTTGTAAACCTGCTGTAGTTGTAAACCTACCGCACTATAGTTGTAAACCTGCCGCACTGTAGTTGTAAACCTGCCGCGCAGTAGTTGTAAACCTGCCGCACTGTAGTTGTAAACCTGCCGTGCTGTAGTTGTAAACCTGCCGCGCTGTAGTTGTAAACCTGCTGTAGTTGTAAACCTGCTGTAGTTGTAAACCTACCGCACTGTAGTTGTAAACCTGCCGCACTGTAGTTGTAAACCTGCCGCACTGTAGTTGTAAACCTGCCGCGCAGTAGTTGTAAACCTGCTGTAGTTGTAAACCTGCCGCACTGTAGTTGTAAACCTACCGCACTATAGCTGTAAACCTGCCGCACTGTAGTTGTAAACCTGCCGCGCAGTAGTTGTAAACCTGCCGCACTGTAGTTGTAAACCTGCCGTGCTGTAGTTGTAAACCTGCCGCACTGTAGTTGTAAACCTGCCGCACTGTAGTTGTAAACCTGCTGTAGTTGTAAACCTGCTGTAGTTGTAAACCTGCCGTGCTGTAGTTGTAAACCTGCCGCACTGTAGTTGTAAACCTGCTGTAGTTGTAAACCTGCTGTAGTTGTAAACCTGCCGCACTGTAGTTGTAAACCTGCCGTGCTGTAGTTGTAAACCTGCCGCACTGTAGTTGTAAACCTGCTGTAGTTGTAAACCTGCCGTGCTGTAGTTGTAAACCTGACGCGCTGTAGTTGTAAACCTGCTGTAGTTGTAAACCTGCTGTAGTTGTAAACCTTCCGCACTGTAGTTGTAAACCTGCCGTGCTGTAGTTGTAAACCTGCCGCACTGTAGTTGTAAACCTGCTGTAGTTGTAAACCTGCCGCGCTGTAGTTGTAAACCTGCCGCACTGTAGTTGTAAACCTGCCGCACTGTAGTTGTAAACCTGCCGCACTGTAGTTGTAAACCTGCCGCACTGTAGTTGTAAACCTGCCGTGCTGTAGTTGTAAACCTGCCGCGCTGTAGTTGTAAACCTGCTGTAGTTGTAAACCTGCCGCGCTGTAGTTGTAAACCTGCTGTAGCTGTAAACCTGCTGTAGTTGTAAACCTGCCGCACTGTAGTTGTAAACCTGCCGCGCTGTAGTTGTAAACCTGCCGCGCAGTCGTTGTAAACCTGCCGCGCAGTAGTTGTAAACCTGCCGCGCAGTAGTTGTAAACCTGCTGTAGTTGTAAACCTACCGCACTATAGTTGTAAACCTGCCGCACTGTAGTTGTAAACCTGCCGTGCTGTAGTTGTAAACCTGCCGCACTGTAGTTGTAAACCTGCCGCACTGTAGTTGTAAACCTGCTGTAGTTGTAAACCTGCTGTAGTTGTAAACCTGCCGTGCTGTAGTTGTAAACCTGCCGCACTGTAGTTGTAAACCTGCTGTAGTTGTAAACCTGCCGCACTGTAGTTGTAAACCTGCCGTGCTGTAGTTGTAAACCTGCCGCACTGTAGTTGTAAACCTGCTGTAGTTGTAAACCTGCCGTGCTGTAGTTGTAAACCTGACGCGCTGTAGTTGTAAACCTGCTGTAGTTGTAAACCTGCTGTAGTTGTAAACCTTCCGCACTGTAGTTGTAAACCTGCCGTGCTGTAGTTGTAAACCTGCCGCACTGTAGTTGTAAACCTGCTGTAGTTGTAAACCTGCCGCGCTGTAGTTGTAAACCTGCCGCACTGTAGTTGTAAACCTGCCGCACTGTAGTTGTAAACCTGCCGCACTGTAGTTGTAAACCTGCCGCACTGTAGTTGTAAACCTGCCGTGCTGTAGTTGTAAACCTGCCGCGCTGTAGTTGTAAACCTGCTGTAGTTGTAAACCTGCCGCGCTGTAGTTGTAAACCTGCTGTAGCTGTAAACCTGCTGTAGTTGTAAACCTGCCGCACTGTAGTTGTAAACCTGCCGCGCTGTAGTTGTAAACCTGCCGCGCAGTCGTTGTAAACCTGCCGCGCAGTAGTTGTAAACCTGCCGCGCAGTAGTTGTAAACCTGCTGTAGTTGTAAACCTACCGCACTATAGTTGTAAACCTGCCGCACTGTAGTTGTAAACCTGCCGTGCTGTAGTTGTAAACCTGCTGTAGTTGTAAACCTGCTGTAGTTGTAAACCTGCTGTAGTTGTAAACCTACCGCACTGTAGTTGTAAACCTGCCGCACTGTAGTTATAAACCTGCCGCACTGTAGTTGTAAACCTGCCGCGCAGTCGTTGTAAACCTGCCGCGCAGTAGTTGTAAACCTGCCGCGCAGTAGTTGTAAACCTGCCGCACTGTAGTTGTAAACCTGACGCGATGTAGTTGTAAACCTGCCGCGCAGTAGTTGTAAACCTGCCGCACTGTAGTTGTAAACCTGCCGTGCTGTAGTTGTAAACCTGCCGCGCTGTAGTTGTAAACCTGCTGTAGTTGTAAACCTGCTGTAGTTGTAAACCTGCCGCACTGTAGTTGTAAACCTGCCGCACTGTAGTTGTAAACCTGCCGCACTGTAGTTGTAAACCTGCCGCGCAGTAGTTGTAAACCTGCTGTAGTTGTAAACCTGCCGCACTGTAGTTGTAAACCTACCGCACTATAGTTGTAAACCTGCCGCACTGTAGTTGTAAACCTGCTGTAGTTGTAAACCTGCTGTAGTTGTAAACCTGCCGTGCTGTAGTTGTAAACCTGCCGCACTGTAGTTGTAAACCTGCTGTAGTTGTAAACCTGCCGCACTGTAGTTGTAAACCTGCCGTGCTGTAGTTGTAAACCTGCCGCACTGTAGTTGTAAACCTGCCGCGCTGTAGTTGTAAACCTGCCGCACTGTAGTTGTAAACCTGCCGCGCTGTAGTTGTAAACCTGCCGCACTGTAGTTGTAAACCTGCCGCGCAGTAGTTGTAAACCTGCCGCACTGTAGTTGTAAACCTGCCGTGCTGTAGTTGTAAACCTGCCGCGCTGTAGTTGTAAACCTGCTGTAGTTGTAAACCTGCTGTAGTTGTAAACCTGCCGCACTGTAGTTGTAAACCTGCCGCACTGTAGTTGTAAACCTGCCGCACTGTAGTTGTAAACCTGCCGCGCAGTAGTTGTAAACCTGCTGTAGTTGTAAACCTGCTGTAGTTGTAAACCTGCCGTGCTGTAGTTGTAAACCTGCCGCACTGTAGTTGTAAACCTGCTGTAGTTGTAAACCTGCTGTAGTTGTAAACCTGCCGCACTGTAGTTGTAAACCTGCCGCGCTGTAATTGTAAACCTGCCGCACTGTAGTTGTAAACCTGCCGCGCTGTAGTTGTAAACCTGCCGCACTGTAGTTGTAAACCTGCCGCGCTGTAGTTGTAAACCTGCCGCGCTGTAGTTGTAAACCTGCCGTGCTGTAGTTGTAAACCTGACGCGCTGTAGTTGTAAACCTGCCGCACTGTAGTTGTAAACCTGCTGTAGTTGTAAACCTGCCGTGCTGTAGTTGTAAACCTGCCGCGCTGTAGTTGTAAACCTGCCGCGATGTAGTTGTAAACCTGCTGTAGTTGTAAACCTGCCGCACTGTAGTTGTAAACCTGCCGTGCTGTAGTTGTAAACCTGCCGCACTGTAGTTGTAAACCTGCTGTAGTTTTAAACCTGCCGCACTGTAGTTGTAAACCTGCTGTAGTTGTAAACCTGCCGCGCTGTAGTTGGAAACCTGCCGCACTGTAGTTGTAAACCTGCCGCACTGTAGTTGTAAACCTGCTGTAGTTGTAAACCTGCCGCACTGTAGTTGTAAACCTGCTGTAGTTGTAAACCTGCCGCACTGTAGTTGTAAACCTGCCGCGCAGTTGTTGTAAACCTGCCGCACTGTAGTTGTAAACCTGCCGCGCAGTCGTTGTAAACCTGCCGCGCAGGTCATTTTGTAAAACACGTCTACCCTTGTGTAATACTTCAAAGTACCTACCGCACAAAATACACGTTGCGCAAAAGAATTTGCTCCATAGGGGGACTATTGCTGTCCCCTCTAAGCTGTGCGGTCACGTAGTAGTTGTAAACCTACAGCGCAGGTCATCTTGTCAAAAAAGTCTACCATTGTGTATGTAAACCCGAATACCGCGCACACAAATACATGTTTCACAATATGTTTTTCTCATTAGAAAGAATGATGCGCTAATATGCGTGAGAGAAATGCTCGATTCTCAACCCTGCTCCTGTCGGACAATACGACAATTAACCTGGGTTGACACAGAATCGAGATTCGTGTTACCGTTTCACCGTATATGGGCTTCGTGTCTTTCTAAAGCAGGTGTATTAAGGGCTTGCACAAAGCGAGCATTCCTAAACCTGTTTCCGGTGCATATCCAGGAATGTTCCCATGACCTATCAGATAGGTAAACTAATACCTACACGATTTACTGGATTAGTGCTTAGGGCTATATTTGTTCTACTTATTTTATACCGGAAGTCAACATTTAGCTACACTAAATGGTGAAAAAGATGGAAAAAATGAATATAATAATTTTTTTATAACACTATGCCTGAGGCTATGGGCTAGTATTAAAAATGTAGTACTTGATTACAATTGATTAAAAAATTATTATTTAACCCAAAAGGTAGAAATTTATAATTCAGGTTTGCATCAAGGGCGTAGGCAGGTTTTTGGGTACGCCGTTTTTGGGTACGCCGTCTTTAAAATAACAAAACAAATAAACCGGGAGTGATCTCCCCTAAACTTTCTCGAATATTCTTATATAAAACAACAGGGGGTGGGAACTCGGGATATAGTTATGATTTTTAATCCATTTTAAATACTTAAACTTTTTAAAATAGAATAGAATCTCATAGAAAAAAGTATTGCGCACCAAGCGAACGCCGAATAAAGATGTTCATAATGGTGCGCAATATTATTAGTACTTTACAAATTTAGATGCGTTTTTGAGAAATCGGAAATAGCGTAAATTAGTACTTCCCGTCAACGGAAATTACTCAAAATTTGACAGAACAAAGAGAATTAGATCTTTTACTTACATGTGAAATTTCATTTATCTATCTGAAATAGTACTTAAGTTATAGGCTTTTGAAAAACTCAAAGTAGAAAAAGTACCACTTCCGGTTATTGGAAATCGCTCAAAAGTTGATACGGATCTACGATTTTGATAAAATACTTATATATGAAATTTCATCAACCTAGCTGTAACAGTACTCAAGTTATCGTGTTTACACACACACAGAGACACACACACAGACATACAGACAAGATTGCAAAATTATGTTTTTCCGTATCAGTGAGATGTAAAACGTCGAAATTTGTAAAAATCTCGATTTTTTTTTTGCACGATTACAAGACTTTCTCTATACTTCGTATATACGAGAAAGTAAAAAGACGAATGTTTATTATTAACACGGCGTGAAACGAAGCTTTTTTTACCAGCATTTTCTGGTTTACTGAAATATTGAAATAAATAATTTTTCGAAAAAAAAAAAATACACTACTTCTGTCAATGCTGCGAGGAGTGGCAGCCCTCTGCTCTCCTGCAGGGTACGCCATTGGTTTACCCAAAACTGATTGGTTAAATAATTTTTAACAATGCCTACGTATAAAACGACACTTGAATATATATATATATATATATATATATATATATATATATATATATATATATATATATATATATATATATATATATATATATATATATATATATATATATATATATATATATATATATATGTATATATATATCCTACCAATACATCGCCTAAAACTTACGACCGATAGCCAAAATGTCTCGAGGTCGGATCCCCTGGTTCCAGTTTGTAGGATGTCCCTGAGTTCACCCAGCTCTAAATGGTACCTGACGTTAGGGAAACTTAGGCACCTGGTTATAGTGCTTATGCTACCACACTGTCTCCATGAATGCCGCGGTCATTAAAATAGATGAACTCTACTTCATCCTGCTCCGTGCCATTTGGGCACGAACGGGAAAAGTTAGTGACACAGCTTCTAGTAGTGTGTAAAAATGCCAGAATTATTAAATTAATTAATTATATAATTAAACTGAAGAAATCTTGAAATCTTGCCGCAGATATATCGCTTCCTCTGACGGTTTTAACTGTTTTTCTAAATCCACAAAGATATCATGACAAAAAATTGTGTGGCATATCTCTCGCCACCATTACATAGCGATTCTATTTCTTCAAAGTTCAATATAGAAACGTCGAGAAAAGCAAAAGATTAAAACCTTGTTGTGAACATTTTACCGAAATGTAGTTGAACCAGTCCGGTTCAGGGGAAGCGATATCGAAGTAAATACATGAGCAACTAGTGCAAGAAGTTCAACCAAAACTGCCCCAAGCCAATACTTAAAGCACCAGGTAGATTCTTGTTTACCTATCTGGGAAGTTGTGTGTGTGTGTGTGGGAGGGGGGGGGGGTGAAGATAGGGGAATATTTGCCGAAAACAGGTTTATCAATGTACGCTTAATTTAAGTCCAAAAGAAAGAATATATGGGCGGACACGAAGCTTGGGTAATGGGTAGCGGAAACACATTTGAAGGATCCGTGTTAACTGAGGACAAATTTAATTGATCGCGATAGCTAAATTTTTTTTTAACAAGTGGTGGATTTTTGTAAGTGTAAAAATATAACATTACATAAGTTAACAAATCATGCACATTTTCAGAGTTTATCTATAAACAAGTTAATAAAAAGTCTAGTGACAATTTAAGCGCAATTTCCTTAATTTTTTTGTGACCGAACGAAAGGATATTTTTGAAAACTTTCTTGGGCAATATTGTTCTAAATTATGGCGGGAATCGATTGGTAAATGTTTCAAGTCTCTAAGTGGCCTGGTTGCCGAGATATGGGCCAAAAACTGCATTTTTCGAGGTTTTTTGGTTTTTTCGGGAAATCCAGGAAGGAATTCCGGGAATTTTTTTAGCCCACAATCATCCTCGGAACTTGCTTAACATATTTGCTTTGGAACTAGTCCTCGATATTGCTTCGTTGAGGAGGAGATACGACTTAAAGCGCGGACACACATCCATCCCTATACGAGTTAATAATCGCAATTGCCAGTATGGAAATTGCGCTAAAAACTATCATGTTAGTTAGATATGGCTGCTAGAAGAAGGGGCAGTAACAGCAGTGGCGTCGTCACAAGGTGTGGGGGTGAGTAAATAGGCCCTAATAGAGTAGTTCCCCTTCCATACCTGACGGTCTATAGGGCAAGTGAAGTAGAGTTCACCTGTTTCTGTGATCTCGGCATATGAAGGGGTAGTGTGGTCAGCACTATGCCCAGCCAACTTTACTTTCCCTAACGTGAGTCAGCTACCCATCAGAGCTGGGTTGACTTAAGGATGATCTGCTGACTTGATGAACCCGGATTCGAACTCGAGACTTATGGATTAGGAGCCGAGCCCTCTACTAGGCCACTTCGTCCACTTACGGGCCTAATAATTGACATTTTGTCAAATAATGCCTATCAATAACCCTACTAATAGGCATTATTTACTTTTAACACTAAGGCATATTCTATCAGTAAACATTATAATAAAAAAAAAACCCGCAACTATACCATACATGTTGATGTACGTAAAACTCAAACCTAGTGCACATAACAGCAATAAGCCTATTCATTGGCTGCTTCATAATGCACTGTTTTTTAAAAAAATGCAATGAGTCATTAACTAACGATGGTATTGTGACAGTTCAATGCATCGCTGGACTAGTAAACAAATAACCAGTTTCGAGAAGTTTCTGGTTTTGACTGGTTTTACGTGAACCACACGGTGTATACCTCGAGGCTATTGATGGAAAAATAGCAAACACGCATTTAGCTCCTCCCTAACTCTTTGATCTCATACACGTGACCGTCTAACTAGAGTTTGCCTTTTTCAGTGGAAGAGTTTATATTCTATATGATCAGTGTTTCTTTCAGACTTTTTTCTCCGGGGGGGAGGCACTTGAAATTTTCGGGGGGGGGGGGGGGGCGGTAGACTTTCTTCAAGGGGGGGGGGGCGGACACTGTTAATAGTATATATTTTCTATATAAATTATATAAATTTCATTTCGTTCGGGGGGGGGGGGGTGCTCCCCCCCCCCTTGAAGAGATGCCTGGTTGACTGCTTTGGGGGTCATCCATAAATGGCGTCACGCTTTTTTTTTGACGATTTTTACCCCCCCCCCCCTTTCTCTCCGTCACACATCGTCAAAAAAAGCCAGACCCCCCCCCCTTAAAAATGACGTCAACCTCAGCCTACACCCCCCCCCCTCAAAATTGCAGTTGATTTTTTTAAAAACATTGATATTTGTTTCAAAATCTTATCTGAACTCTGTCAAAATTGAGTATTTTAATCAATTCCTATTACAATTTATTAAAACAGTTTTCTAAAACGCGAAATAACGTCTAAAATTCTTTTTTCTAACATTGCTTCTTTACAATGACAAAGGGGTCATCCATAAATGACGTCACGCTTTTTTGGACGATTTTTACCTCCCCCCTCCCCTCCGTCACACTTCGTCACAAAAAGCCAGACCCCCCCTAAAATGACGTCACACCTCAACCTACAACCCCCCTCAAAATTGCAGTTGAATTTTTTAAAAACATTGATATTTTTCCAAAATCTTGTCTAAACTATTACAATTTATTAAAACAGTTATCTAAAACGCGAAATAACGTCTAAAATTCGTTTTCTAACATTGCTTTTTTATAATGCAAAAATGTGACGTCGCAACATCTGACCCCCCCCCTCCCCCTCGTCACACTTCGTCACAAAATTACGGACCCCCCCTCCCCCCTACGAGTGTGACGTCATTTATCGATGACCCCAAAGTGTGACGTCGCACCATCTGAACCCCCCCTCCTCCCCCTCATCACACACCGTCACACAATTATCGACCCCCCCTCCCCCCTACGAGTGTGACGTCATTTATGGACGACCCCTTACCCGACATTCCTAAGTTCGAAACCCCCCGGGCGGGCGAGGCTCGTTAGCTGGTGACAGGAGACACAGTTTCGAAAGTTAACAAGAATTATCGTCCCTTAGACGATAGGATTACCCATAATCCACAGCTCATGTATCCCAGGTGATTTGTAATTAAATACGTAAAGACTTTCCCCTGGGTCCATCTGCTGTGTGGAGAGGGAGTGGGGGGGGGGGTGATATATGGGCTCCTCTCAACTGACTTCCCAGGTCTCGTGTTTTGATATCTAAGCACCCAATAGTCATTGTATTCAAACTATGGAACCATTTTTTTTTTTATTTTATAGAACACGTAACATTTTCTCTCTCTATAGAACATCAACCATTCTTGCTTCTCGGAGCATCACATTCTTTCTAGACATATCAACGAGCATTATTTTAGTTAAAACACGGTATTTTGTAAAAACATGTTTTATACTTTATTAAATACCAGATATCATCTAAAAAAAGTTAAAACATAATTGTGTTGAACCTAAACATACCAAATTAAAATAAAAAAAAATGTTTTTCGTTTTCAACAGATTGTTAACAAAAACCCGCGACAGTATAACATCTGACAAAAAGAGCTTGCTGTACATTGGTTGACCCTATCTTTGTAACACAGATCATTATCTGGAAGTGGTGTTGTTTATATCTGAAAGATAATTAAAAGCTAATTCTCTTCTATATGTGAAGTCTCCACCTTTCAAATAAAGTTAAGTGCAAATTTGTGTTAAAGTTTCATGGGTTTTCTCTAAAGGAAAAACAAACCACAAAACAAAATCCCTTCATCCCTTTCTTTTATCTTATCTATTTTGAGAAGAGTTTATCCCTGATCTAGTGTTTGATCGTAACCATTTCAAGATTACAGATAGCGTGAGTATGATTAGATCGTGCTGTTAACTGAGGGAGTCATCCATTAATGACGTCACGCTTTTTTGGACGATGTTTACCTCCCCCCTCCCCTCCGTCACACATCGTCACAAAAAGCCAGACCCCCCTCCCTAAATGACGTCACACCTCAGCCTACAACCCCCTCAAAATAGCAGTTGAGGTTTTCTTAAAATACAATATTTTTCCAAAATCTTGTCTGAACTCTGTCAACTTAGAGTATTTTGATCAATTCCTATTACACTTTATTCAAACAGTTTTCTAAAACGCGAAATAACGGCTAAATTTTGTTCTAACATTGCATTTTTTATAATGCAAAAGTGTGACATCACACCATCTGACCCCCCCCCCCCCCCCTCTACCCTTATCACACACCGTCACAAAATTACGGATCCCCCCTCCCTTTACAAGTGTGACGTCATTTATGGACGACCCCTAAACAGTACAACATTCGTTGATTCTGTGGTTAGTTTTGACTTCTGCCGTCCAGGGTGTAGTCCTACCTTTTCACTAGGACATAGTCCTAGCGCCTAGAAGGACGTAGGTCTAACATACCACATATACATGGTCCTGTCCACCCACTAGGACATAGATCACTAGGACATAGATCACCAAGACATAGATCACTATGACATATATCAGTATGACATATATCACTAGGACATAGATCACTAGGACATGATCACCAAGACATAGATCACCAAGACATAGATCACCAAGACATAGATCACTATGACATAGATCACTATGACATGGATCAGTATGACATATATCACTAGGACATAGATCACTATGGTTCTGATGGAGATATGGTGCGGCTGGAGGGAGGGTTCGGAGGGAGGGACAAACCAACCCTTCCCTGTAAAAAAAAAAACCATCAACCCACTGCATAAAAGCAGTATAACACAGCCCCCTCCCCCACCCCATAACCACCTCTCGTGTTTCCAATGAAGCCATACTCTAGGACAGTCTAGAACCAAGAAATTAGATACGTTCTTTGAATTACGACAGGCTTGTCATTTTAAACTCCATGAGCTTATGATTTAATTTTTTTTCACCAGCATTGGCTTTAGTGCACTAGTATGAGGGGGGGGGGTGGTTATATGTGGCGTAATTGTATATGTGGTGGGGGGTGGGGGGTGGAAGCCATGGGTGGGCTGGGCCACCGTGACATCCTGGAATTCCCCTGGGGTCCGCCAGGTAAATTATCCCTATAAGCCGTCATGATCGGCGCTGTAATGGGGGTTTTAGTACTCCGGTTTTTTTTTAAAGTTTGTATTTAATTAAAATTTCCGATTGCAGGTTTTTGTTATTACTGTATATATTGCAATTTGTAAAAGAAAGCATCGGCCTTTAGACTTGGATAAAAAAAAAACATTATGAAAATTGAAAGTTGGATAGAAGACCACTTTTAAATTGTATTCAGGCCGCTAGGATAGAGCCAATCTAGCTCAAGGTGGGGGAGGGTTGGGTGACCGTTAGTAGGCGTATGAACAGGTCGCAACGCCCCTGTTTGAGATAAGCGTCCTTGAATGACAACCTGGGACCGGATTAAGATCCAGCCTTGCGGATAGCCAAAAAAAAACCTAGAATCAATTTACTCACTACCTGCTCTACCTTAGTCTCATCCAAAAACCTTGAGACCGTTTTTTTTTACAAGCCAACCTAGCCCTAACCTAATAACCTAAGCCATGAGCCGTAGAGGCCCGCCATCTCTGCAACCACAGTCCGACCGTGACCTTCAACAGCTTACCCCCAAAAGGTAATGACCTCTCACCTTCGCGGTCTGGTTGCGCAGAATAGAAAAAATAAAACACCCCAAAGAAATTAAAATTGTCCCCGGTCGACCGGAGAGATCTAGCACACAAAGGGTGCGCTCGCTCGCGAAATATATGAAAGGCCGATTGACGTCATTGCGAGATATTTATTCAAGTCGTTTTCTTCATTATTTCCCCGACCCCCCTCTCAACTCCTCACCCCCCACACCGCTACCCAAAGTATGTCCCCTGGGGTTAAATTGTAGGGCCGGGTAGATGACTATCTATCTTTTACTAAAGTCTAACTAGCTGTCCCATATTCTACATAAATCCAAAATCTACTAGATTGAATTAGAAAGAATTAGCATTTTGAAATTTTAATCTTTTTTATCAAAGACAAATTTACGTTAGTAAATAGTATTTTATTATAATACATTGCCTTATATATTCTAAAATAAGTTCTTACTATATCTTTACTATATCTATGTAAAATGAACCCAAGGCAACTTTATGATGCGATGCTATGTAGATTTCTATCTGGGAATCTTGTAAGAGATTTCAAGATAACTTATTTATTATCTTAATTGTAATGTTGAACGGGATTTCCTCCAACACAATTCAGTATTATGTGTCAACATGCTTTTGTGCGACATGGTCCTTTAACTCCCAATTCAGCCACCTTTTCTTTCTGGCTTTGCTGTCTTGCTCCATCCAATAATAAAGTACAAGGCAGCAGTTGTTTGATGCTGGAGTTGTCTCTCTTAGATGAGTTGTTGTCCCTAGCTATCGAGCCTCATCTGCCCAAGGGGGTCGAACTCGGGACGTTTCGGTTTAGCAACCATGAGCTTTACCGACCCCACCAGGCCTACCAATTCAGACCTCTCTGAAGATATAGTCACTGTCCCCACCCACACATCCCAACAACTTTAACTCTTACGAAAAGTAGCTTGGCCCAGTGACCCACCCCTATTCTCTACTTAAGTAAGAAGCCTCTACCGCCTTTTGTATGACTTGAATGACCGCCTGCCTTTAGCCTATGGCCATTATTTCTAGAGATCCCTCCACGGTAACTAAATAATTAAGTGAGACAACCATAAAAAGGCAGATAACTCATAATAGGACCGATAACTCTGTATAGCAGTAAATTCGCTTGGCGTCCATGTGGAGTGCTACTTAGTTTTTCCAAGACAGCGAGTGATGACATTGGCCCTTTGTTGCAAAATCCACACAAATCTTATATACATGTATATATATATATATATATATATATATATATATATATATATATATATATATATATATATATATATGTGATCTTAAGATGTCATTTTTTAACCGTGAAATTTTTTTTTACTCTTTTTATTTTCATAAAATGCCTCTAGCAAGTTTCAATAGCTGGATATCTCAAATGTGTTAATATTAATATTGTAGATGTGTAACGACGCGTAACGTTTTCCACCCCCCTGCCCATGTACCCATTCATCTTTTGTATGTTCGTGCGTCATTCGCCCCCACCCCTCTCCCCTTCCCCCAAGATCTCACATTTTCATTTGTCCAGCTTTTAGCATTTGATAAAAGTTGGAACTGGTTTGGTGGAAATCTGAAGCACAACGAATTCACGATGTACTAGGATGTTGCACCAACTCTTGGTGACGATAGCAAGCACACGCATGCACAATACTTTGCGGATGTTTCGGTACCAGGACTACGTCAGACATGTCAGTTAATTGGGATAAATGTTAGCATTTAAAACATATTGATGTTTAGCTTTTACTCTGAGTCGTAATACATTACGTTGCTAAATAAGTACGTTACACTGATTCTGTTTAAAGGGGGCGCTTTTGTCAGGGAGGAGCTGAGAGTTATGTTGGTGGAGGGGGTGATTGTTTAAGGTGGGTGGAGGTTTATGGTGAAGATATATACATACATACACACATGTATATATATGTATATATATATATATATATATATATATATATATATATATATATATATATATATATATATATATATATATATATATATATATATATATATATATATATATATATATATATATATATATATCGCAATTTAAACCAGGTGTAACTATGTGTTGACTGTATTATGGCTTGCATAATATTCTTTCAAACTCTTTCAATTGGCTGTTGGGGAGATGAGAAACAGATGAGAACCCATGTCCTTGACATGATTACTCAATCTAGGTAGATTTTCACACACGGCGATAAAACACATGAAAGTGAGATTTAGTCACTACATAGATCGTGGCCTTGGGGCAGTGTCACGCTGGTCTTGTAGACTACATTGTTGTGAGATTTCATTCATGTTGATAGGGTAGTGGAGAAATACATGCGGGGAATACAACGTGTGTTGATGGTCTGGGGTAGGTGAGGTCTAAATACAAGTACGTTGGTGTTAGTTGCGTTGGGTAGATGGTGTCGGTGTATGTGGGAGGGGGGGGGGGAAGGGAGGAGTTGAAGGAGAGGATTTGGAGGGGGGTAGTGGTTGTGTGGGTGGGGGAAGGGGGTTGTTAGGGTGGGGATGGGGGTTGTGGGGGTAGTGGAGTATAATATAATGAGTATTATGTAGACAAGCATCTATTACCTTCCAGAAACTATTATAAGTAGGGGGAGGGGCACTGAAAATTGCAGTGGGGTGGGGGGGGGGGGGGAGGACTTAAAAATCAAAAGCCAAGGTGGGGGAAGGGGGTAAAGATGCCTGGAAAAAAACTCTGACTTTAAGCACGATCTTATTTATAAGGGTCTACAAAAAGCTTTATTATTTAAACTATTTAATAACAGACGAGGAAAGGGAAGTAATAATGAAAATCAACAATACAGATAACTGCAAGGGGAAATAATTATACCAAAGCCTAGGCTTAAAAATTTATAATTATATTTTAAATACATTTTTTAATATACACGTGTATGCAATATATTTTGTAACAAAAATAATAAAACGAATCGAAAATGATAAGTTTTAGAGAATTATCTTTACTAGCATAGTTAACCGCTAAGATAAATAGATAACTCTAAACACTACTTACTTATGTTCTGTAACTTATTATCAGAAGGTTAAAAATGAGTATCTGCAGTAAAGAACATGCTCAAGAATAGTACAATTTTAAATTAAAGCAGACATTTTGAGTTGTGATATATCTTACGCGATCATTCCCCCATTCTTAAATTCAAGTTGCCCTGACCTGTCCCACAATATAACCCACCACCGCCACCCCTACACAACGCCACATATGTGCCAACAACCCGCTTTTCTATTCTAAGCACCAGTTTTATCTGGCTTGCCAGATATATATATATATATATATATATATATATATATATATATATATATATATATATATATATATATGTATATATATATATATATATATATATATATATATATATATATATATATATATATATATATATATATATATATATATATATATATATATATATATATATATATATATATATATATATATATATATTAACTGATCAGTGAGAAAATAAGAGCGATAATCAAATACTGGTGAACAATTTTATTTATAACGTCCGTGTCAGACTAGTAGCATTTGCTATTCGGCCTACAGTCAGTACACATTTCTTTCACACCCACCCACACAGAAACCCTTCCTGACACACATACATCGATCATCCCTCACACATATCAACACTTAGGTCCTCCCTCACACACATACCCATAGAGAGATCCTCCCTCACACATATCAACACTTAGATCCCCCCTCACACTCATACCCACAGAGAGAGCCTCCCTCACACATATCCACACTTAGATCCTCCCTCACACACACACCCATAGTGAGATCCTCCCTCACACGCATACCCATAGAGAGATTCTCCCTCACACACATACCCATAGAGAGATCCTCCCTCACACACATACCCATAGAGAGATTCTCCCTCACACATACCCATAGAGAGATCCTCCCTCACACATATCCACACTTAGATCCTCCCTCACACACACACCCAAAGAGAGATCCTCCCTCACACACATACCCATAGAGAGATCCTCCCTCACACACACACACACCCATATAGAGATCCTCCCTCCCACACACACACACCCATATAGAGATCCTCCCTCCCACACAGACATACCCATATAGAGATCCTCCCTCACACACACACCCATAGAGAGATCCTCCCTCACACACATAACCATAGAGAGATCCTCCCTCACACACACACACACCCATATAGAGATCCTCCCTCCCACACACACACACCCATATAGAGATCCTCCCTCCCACACAGACATACCCATATAGAGATCCTCCCTCACACACATACCCATAGAGAGATTCTCCCTCACACACATACCCATAGAGAGATCCTCCCTCACACATACCCATAGAGAGATCCTCCCTCACACATATCCACACTTAGATCCTCCCTCACACACATACCCATAGAGAGATCCTCCCTCACACATATCCACACTTAGATCCTCCCTCACACACATACCCATAGAGAGATCCTCCCTCACACATATCCACACTTAGATCCTCCCTCACACACATACCCATAGAGAGATCCTCCCTCACACACATACCCATAGAGAGATCCTCCCTCCCACACAGACATACCCATATAGAGATCCTCCCTCACACACACACCCATAGAGAGATCCTCCCTCACACACATAACCATAGAGAGATCCTCCATCACACACATAAACACTTAGATCCTCCCTCACACACATACCCATAGAGAGATTCTCCCTCACACACATACCCATAGAGAGATCCTCCCTCACACACATACCCATAGAGAGATTCTCCCTCACACACATACCCATAGAGAGAGCCTCCCTCACACATATCCACACTTAGATCCTCCCTCACACACATACCCATAGAGAGATTCTCCCTCACACATATCTACACTTAGACCCTCCCTCACACACATACCCATAGAGATCCTCCCTCACAGACATACCCATAGAGAGATCCTCCCTCACACACATACCCATAGAGAGATCCTCCCTCACACACATAACCATAGAGAGATTCTCCCTCACACACATACCCATAGAGAGATCCTCCCTCACACACATACCCATAGAGAGATCCTCCCACACACACATACCCATAGAGAGATCCTCCCTCACACACACACACACATACACATAGAGAGATCCCCCCTCACACTCATACCCACAGAGAGAGCCTCCCTCACACATATCCACACTTAGATCCTCCCTCACACACATACCCATAGAGAGATCCTCCCTCACACGCATACCCACAGAGAGATCCTCCCACACACACATACCCATAGAGAGATCCTCCCACACACACATACCCATAGAGAGATCCTCCCACACACACATACCCATAGAGAGATTCTCCCTCACACACATACCCATAGAGAGATCCTCCCACACACACATACCCATAGAGAGATCCTCCCTCACACACATACACATAGAGAGATCCTCCCACACACACATACCCATAGAGAGATCCTCCCACACACACATACCCATAGAGAGATCCTCCATCACACACATACACATAGAGAGATCCTCCCTCACACATATCCACACTTAGATCTTCCCACACACACATACACATAGAGAGATCCTCCCACACACACATACCCATAGAGAGATCCTCCCACACACACATACCCATAGAGAGATCCTCCATCACACACATACACATAGAGAGATCCTCCCTCACACATATCCACACTTAGATCTTCCCACACACACATACCCATATAGAGATGCTCCCTCACACCCACCCACACAATGATCCTCCCTCACACTCACGTAGATCGTCCCTCACATACATATTCCTCTTCACGCTATCCACTCTTTAACGTACATCCCTCCCCCCCACCCACCATCACACATCCTGTACAGACTTAAGTAAGTAAACTACCCTATCGAACCTAATTGTTGATGAGGTAGGTGAAGTAGAGTCACTTGTTTCAGTGACCTCGGTATATAAGAGATCGTGTGGTCAGTACCATGCCCAGCTGTCTTTATTTGTCGAACTCAGGGACGTTACACCCGGGATTCGAACTCGGGAATTTTATATAAGCAGACGTATGCTCTAACGTCCAACTACGCCATAACAGACCCAAGTAAATTACATAAAAAGAAATCAATGATCACATATAGATATATAAATATCTTGCATATTTTGCACATATTAAATTTTATCTCCTTTTTTCCAAATACAAGAAACAACAACACACAAACATGTATAATATGTTACATTTACATTCAGATATAATGGTACTTACATATACATGTATTAAAGTCTGATTACATCAATAAGAACCATTCTTCCTATAGCGCACACTACTGGTATTCATCCCACGAAACGAATGAACTTTTCCCCTATAAAACCTAGCATAAGTGAAGACACAACTGTCGTCATTTGTGCTCCATTTGCTGCCCTTAAATGATGCGAAGTCAACAAGGACATGGGGTGTGGGGATATCTTTACAAAATATTGCTGATTGACGGTAAAGTTTTAGAAAATAATTTTATGTGAAAGTAAAGTAAAAATAAAGTTCCCTTTTCAAACCTACCGGGGCAAGTGAAGTAGAGTTCACTTGTTTCTGTGAACTCGGTATATGAAGAGATAGTGTGGTCAGCACTATGCCCAGCCGCCTTTACTTTCCCTAACGTGAGTTAGGTACCCATCAGAGCTTGGTAGATTCAGGGACGGTCTACTGACTTGGAACCGGATTCGAACTCGAGACTAACAGGTTAGCAGTCTAGCTATCTACCTCTAGACCACTCTGTCCCATTTCTTATTTTAAAGCATGCACAAACTATTTTATAATGCCTATATTAAAGAATGTACTAAAATTATTGAACTATAGTAGAGTCTTTAAAAATAAAACGGTTCTCTGTAGTTTTTGTACCAGAATAATTTAAGTTTACAATTTTTAAATAATTAAAATACTCTTTTCTTCTTGGGCAGTCAAGATGACTAGCTTTTAGTCAAGGGTAATTCTTGGACACAAATCTCCGAATGTACATACATAGGTTTAGTGTTTCACAGAAATACAGCCGAATTAAAACGACGAATAAATTAATTTCTCGTAATAAAGAAAAGGCTAGTGTATGTTAAAAATTGGTTTTGTTTATTAATTTTATTATACAGTACACAGTCATTAATATCAACATTGAAATATTGCATTTAGAAAGCATTCAGTTTAACCGAAAGGTAAATGAAATTCAACTATTGCTATTTAAAAAATCATTCTACTAAGAAAAGTAAAAAGGCTTTTTGTCAATTTTACAAAAAAAAAAATAAATAAAAAAAAATAAAAAAAAAAGGTAAAGGAAATTTAAGTTCAACTGTTAAAAATGGAAGTAGTTATTTCAGATAAAATTAATAGAGTGGCTGGCCTTTGAAGTGTTAGCAAGGTAAGGAAAGTAGTTTTATAGAAGAAAAAGAGTTGATAATTATAGTTAATGTATAATAAATGACATGTGCTATTGGTTAAATAACATTGTCACAGTTATGTTTAATTTAAAAAAAAATAGATAATAGTTAACTGTAATTATTGAATTTCCAAAAGAAAAAAATATAAATTACAAGTTAGTAATATCGAAGTGAAAGCCCCTAGGGAACATTTTAAACTTAAAAAAAAACATGGTTTATTTGAATACATGTTTGTATACAGGGTACTTAGATGACATGTGCTATTTATAAATAACATTGTCACTTAAATAAATACATATAAGCTAAATGAAGGTAGTTTAAAATAACTGTCATCATATTTAAAATAAAAAAATCTTGACATAAAAAAAACAAGTGTATAATTAAAAGCAAATTTGCAGTACAATAGTTAAATGCATAAGACAGTAAATATATTTGCAAACACAGCTTGAATTCTAATTTTTTACAAAAGCTCACATTTGGAAAAAACAGATGCAAAAAGAAATTTTTAACATTTAAATCTGTTTTTACCCATATATAATATACAATCTAAAAATATTTTAAGAAAACTCTTTTCGTAATCTTGAATTATTGGCATAATATTTCATTTACTCTAAACTACAAACATACAGAAAAGATTCATAACTAATCTCAAACTAGATTTTGATTTAAAGAAAATAAACTTTCAACTAATATAATTTTTATTATAATAATTACAAACTGTACAGAACTATGTTACCTGAAAATGCAAACAATACACATTTAGATAACCATAATGATAAATTGTATAAAAATTACTCAATCATTGCATGAAATAGTATTTGTCATATAATTATAACCATGGATTTCTTCATTTAAATTCATTTGTTTACCATTTTTAACTTGACATTTAAAGATTACGGATACGTTTGTGACAATTTTTTTTGTAACCAATTAAATACTGATTTAAATATTTTATGTAAATTATTTGATACATTTTTAAATAACTGAATGAAATGAAAACACCGGTGGTTGTGTATAACGGATCAGCCATCAACAATTCACTTAGAAACATTTACGGATTTTATTCGAGTTTTGTTCTATTTGAACGGAAAAGTTACCTTTAAAGTTTGAACACATTTAGCTTTAGTGAATGAAATTTGTATTAAGAGCTGATAAAAAACGTTATCTTTGTTTGTTTGTTTGTGTGTGTGTGTGTGTGTATGTTTCTGTGTTAGAGATAACAAAAGGAATAATGCTCATTTAAAAGATGACTCTATCAACATATGAGCCTTGTTAGTGTATATAAAATATAAATCTTGATATGTGTTTATGCAGGCTACTGGATTTATCTACATAGTTAAAGTTATGGCTTTAATTTAGTGCAATATCTAGGGTTTAGCAATACAACTATTAAAGAGACCAAAAAAAAAAAAACTACAAAAACCAGATTTTAAAATATGCTTATTAATTTTTAGAAATTAATGTCTATACAATTTTTAGCATTACTCAGAAAATTTACATTTTGTAGTAGCAAATTTATCTTTAACAAAACATTTTTTTTCTAATATCTATAAGGTTTGTAAATGTGAATATATTTAACATTAAATGTATAAAATAAATGATGAGATTCAAACGTAGTATTATAAGACAACCAGAATCTATTCTAAGCATTTTAAAATATAACAGTACAGCAAAAACATGTGCTATGCCATGGGCTATGCCATGTGTTATGCCATGTGCTATGCCATGTGCTATCACATGTTATGACATGTGCAATGACATGTGCTATTTTGTCAATAACATTGTCACTATCTCCAAAAAAAAAATCACATGTCACACTATTATACACAACATCTATGTAATCAATGAGGTATAGGCTAGATGGGAACATATTTTATAAAAAAATGAAAATTGTTTTCAAACACATCTTTTTCCCTTTGTGAATACATTTTTTGCAACTTTCGTTTTGTGTAAATGAAAACGAAATTCTCACAAAAAGAGTATTTGAAAAGAAAAACTTCAACTTGGATAATTAAAAGTATTATTATACATCCACTAATTCACTTATTCCCAACAAAAAATCTATTAAAATATCTTTGTTCTTCTCTATTTTAAATCACATTCCATCACTGAATACAATTCTATCTTAAATGCAAACGTAAAAAACAAAATAAAATAACCAAATGGAAAAACTTGGAATGGTTTGTGGTGTATGTTTCTGGTTCATTGTTTAACGTAATATGGTCGTCCATAAATGGCATCACACTCCATTGGGAAAAAGGGGAGGGGGGGATTCAGACATAGTGACAATGTGTGGCAAGAAATTGGGTAGGAGGGGGGGATCTGCCTTTAAAAGCATGACCTTATTTATGGACGACACCTAAGCTATTGTGTTTACATTTATATGTTCTGACGTAAATGACCATAAGCAAACAGGTGATGCCACTGCGCTTATTGTTTTTTTTTCTATAGACTAATAAAATACTAAACGTTTATCCTATAACAAAATTATCATTTATGCGTAACACGTCACGCCAATGTGCGCTGAATGTTAAGCATTGGAAATAATGAAAGCTGTTTCTCTAATTAGGAATTAGCTCGTACAGTCGAAACGGAAATGCTGAAATTTATAAAATAAACCCTTTCAAAATATTTTTTTTTTTTCAAAATTATAGGCCTAAGTGATAAATATTTAAATATTTGTTGAAATACGTTTAATATGATTTTATGTAATGAACGAAAACGTTCAATTTATGTGTTTAATTTATTGATTGTATTGAAGTAAACAAATCATTGTAATTTCTGAATTTCCGTTTTGAAAAAAAATGATTTCCGGATCTGAACAAGCACAAAACTATTTGGTCTTTTGGCTGTTCCGTTTATGTTACGCGCAGTTATATACATCAATTTACAAGGCTGTTCTTTCGGCTGTTCCATCAAAGGTGATCGGCTCCCTGTTATTGTTGGGGATGTAGCCGAGGGCTCTAGTGGACAAGGGCTGGTCCAGGGACAAGATCATTCTCACCTCGTTGGTTCCCATGATCTTGACCTCCGGAGATTCATAAGGTCCAAGATCTTTAGTAAATCCCCCATTGAGGTAACCTAAAAAATTTCAAGTAATTTTGTCATTTAATAATTTAAGTAACAAGCAGCAAAGCCTGTCACAGCAAAGTGTTTAAAAAAAAAAAAAAAAAAAAAAAAACTCCATTATTTAAATCTGGCAAAATTAAATTGTTTCCCTTTAAATGTAACTCTTCTTGCCTTCTTATATGTTCGTTATTTACATGGTTATTTCCCTTTACCTACTGTAGCTACAGACAAACTTAACCCTTGATAGTATGTAAATAGTAAAATATTTAGAAAATAAAATCTTTGGAAAAAATTCGCAACGTAAAGTGATATGTTAAAAATATAAAATTTAATAAAAAAAAAAAAAAAGAAACATGAAAATTTGCCTGCACATTCAAATAGTATTTGTGAAAAGATTTTTGCAATGAAAGTGCTGTATAATGAGGATTATATTTTTAAGATTTATGAGTAAAATTGATAATAGCTTTTATTACCGATTGAGCACACTAACTAAACGTAACCTGTAAATAAACGTGTCAACGATAGGGTTAATATATTATCTGAAAAAGTACCTGAAATATCTTTTTCTGTATTAAGATTGAACATTTACGTCAAGAATGATTTAATTTTAGATTCGGGTTCATTAAATTATTTATTGCACTCGTTTACAATAACATAAAAAAGTGTTTAGTTTTTCTATCTTTGTTATAAAATTGGATCTTTTTAAATTTCAAAAACTATATTAAAAACATAACAACACCAACGGGGATTTAAATCCATTCGATGAAATAAAAATTCTCAGCAGTAGAATTTATTCTCATAAAAAAATCGACATTTTTTTGAGATCTTACCTTGATGAAGGGAAGACAACTGCCCATCCTCTAGAATTGTAACAATCTTCTCCAGGTAACCATGGCCGTATGACTCGAGGGGGTATGCGGGCTCGTTATGTTTAGGTATATCCAAACCTGAGAACAGGGAGGTAAGTACTGCGTTAAGTATAGAAACAGTATGGGCACAAACAAAGTTATTTAGGATTAGGAAAAGAAATTCCTAAGAATTGTTTTCGAGAATTGTTTTTATTATGAGGAATAAATAAAAATTATACAAAAAAAAAAAAAAAAAAAAAAAAAAAACTACAAAGAAAAGACAAAAAAAAAAAAAAAAAAAAAAAAACCAATTAAAAAAACACAACAAAAAACAAACAGACAGACAAACAAACAAACAAACAAACAACAACACATATACAAACAAAAACCCAAAGAAATAGCGTTGCGCATTTTATTTCTAGAAAAGTAAATCAGCACTAGAAATTCAAGTTTTGTAAATCTAACTTTGAGTGTTGCAAATTAGAAGTGAAACCAGAAACCATTTTGGTAATTAAGATGAAAATGGGTGTGGGTGTTTTGAATTTTTTTTTTCAAATCCAGAAAGATAAATATTAGAAATTATGTTGGTGTGTCGACACTTTAGATGGGTTTTAGTGTTTGAACATTTATAAAATACTACAGAAAGATACATATTATATTCTTTGAGGATTGACATCACTAGATAACAATAACGAATTTTAAACTGAATGCATAATTCTAAAACTAACAAAAGGTACAGAAGAGCAACATTTACATTTGACCAAAATATTACAGTAAGATAAAATTTACCTTTGATTTCCATTTCCTCAGAGACCCGCAAGATTCCCAGAAGACGCATGGCCATGAAACAAATAAAACAGAGGCCACCGGACCAGGCGATGATGGCCGAGAGGCCAACCAGCTGCCAGGCCAGGAACTGAAAGTAGCAGACGACAGCACGTTAAAATAATACATAAACTGGTGGTTGGGAACTTAAACTTGGTGGGGTAGGTGAAGCAGAGTTTTTAAAATTTTTAAATGTTGACACGTATATGTTTGTAGGGGTAGGGGGTGGGACATTATTATCGTTAGCAGGTAAAGACTCAGCTAAAATAAATTAATATCAAATTAATGTATACCCAAGGAGGGTAAAGTAATTAATTTCAGGAATTTTAAGACTTACCAGACCCGACTGCC
Organism: Physella acuta; assembly: GCF_028476545.2. Classification (NCBI taxonomy): domain Eukaryota; kingdom Metazoa; phylum Mollusca; class Gastropoda; family Physidae; genus Physella; species Physella acuta. The sequence goes on from NW_026732767.1 coordinate 218,477, forward strand.
TGTCCCAGCTCATTAAGATTCCATCATCGTATCGGAGAAACGCAACGGCAATGACGCCCCAAGAACCGCCGCCAAAGTGAACTGGAGAATACATAAATAAATGATGACTTAACCACCAAAATGGACTGGATAATATATGAATACAAGTTGACTTAACCTTAATACAAGTTGACTTAACCACCGAATTTACTGGTGAATACATGAATACAAGTTGACTTAACCATAACGCAAGTTAACTCAACCATAATACAAGTTGACTTAACTATAATACAAGTTGACTTAACCATAATGCAAGTTGACTTAACCAGAATACAAGTTGACTTAACCATAATACAAGTTGACTTTAATCATAATACAAGTTGACTTAACCTTAATACAAGTTGATTTAATCACCAAAATGAACAGGAGATTACATCAATACAAGTCAAACTGTACTAAAAATATATGTGCATGTACAAATGTTAGGTTACACTACACATAAAGGGCATCTATTCCCAAAAGTCTTTTTAAAGTGCGGTCAATATATGACGTCACCTACTTCGTATCGAAGCAAAGGGTTTTGATTTTTCGAACTAGGGGGTAGGGGATGGGGGGGGGGGGGGGCAGACAAAAATGTGAGGTAGCATGCATTTTATAATAAGTTGATTTGGGGATATATGACTTTCTTGTAAGGTGAGCAACGATGTGAAAATTCGGTCTTTTGTGACAGTATGGTGGCGATCGAGGCGGTTTAAAAAACTAGAATGTCTCTATGGAGGATTCTAAATCAACAAATGCTCACACACACACGTAGATTAAACCTTGAGTCAGGTTTTTGCTCACGTTACCTGCAACAGCATCTACGGGGTCATCAATCTTGGCCTTGTTAATAAGCCATGACGTAAAGTTGAAGGACACGCACGCGATGGCGCCAACGATGGTGGCGCCCCAAGGTCGGATGAGGTCACATCCGGCACACACGGCGACCTGGTGTTATAGACATAGGTCAATGTAGTGAGGTCATATAGAGGTCAATGTGGTGATTCATATGGAGGTCAATAGAATGAGGTCATATAGAGGTCAACATGGTGAGGTCATATGGTGGTCAACATAGTGAGGTCATATAAAGGTCAATATACACATAGGTCAATATAGTGAGGTCATACATAGGTCAATAGTTAGGTCATATAGAGGTCAACATGGTGAGGTCATATAGAGGTCAATATAGTGAGGTCATACAAAGGTCAATATAGTGAGGTCTCGCAGTGGTCAACAAGGTGAGGTCATATGGAGGTCAACATGGTGAGGTCATATGGAGGTCAACATGGGGAAGTAATATAGATGTCATAATTGTGAGGTCGTATAGAGGTCATTATGGTTACGTCATATGGGGGTCAACATAGTCATATAGAGGTCAGCATTGTGAGGTCAACATGAGGAGGTAATATATAGGTCATTGTGGTTACATCAAATGAAGGTCAGCATAGTGAAGTCATATAGGGCTGGTAAGTAGGTCACCGACCAGTTCTACGGCTAAATAAAACCTGCATGAGCCATAGAACTGGTTGGTGACCTACTTACCAGCCCTATAGAAGGCTAAATGAAAACCGACAAGCCAATTGAGAATTCACCACACAATAAAACTATTAACTGAGAAAACAACAACAACAAAAAACTATCAGTTGAAGGTTCACCACTCACCATGCCAGCCAATGCACCATTGAGTGTGTTCAACAGACTCCAGTGTTTTCCCAGTATTCCTATCCTGATAAACAGCAGTCAAAACAGGTTAAGACACAGACAATAACATATTAAGTAGAACTCTATACATATTTCTAAATAATTCTTGTTTTTTTTTAAAAATAATCTCTTGCATAGGCCTACTCTCGTTGACTAATTTTGACACGTTTCTTAACAAAAAAAAAAAGAAAACATACACTCTATATTGTATACTAACTTCTCATATAAGTTTAATTTTATTTAAATTAACCGGGGAGGGGGGTGCGGACGGTAGTAAAAGTATATATTCTCTATATAAATTGAATTTCGTCCGGGAGATGCCTTGAAGAAACTCTGGGCTTAACGAAATAGAGCTGCCCAAAATAGAGTCTGATAGAGAGGCGTAGCTGCAGCTTTTTCCTTCAAAGGATTCAGTCAATAAGTCAGAGCTTTTATTTTAATCAGGTATCAGTCAAAGTAGGGTTTAATTTTCTTTTTTTACCTAACACGTGAATCAGTTATCCACGAGAGCTGGACTGTATTACCTTATACATTCTATTACTTAAACAATGTTCTATGATTCGCTAAAATAAAACAACAACAACAACAACAAAACAAACGTCTTACTTATGGATGAGTAAAGTGGCGAAGGCAGCCGTACTCCCGGAGATGACGGTGTTGACGATAGCCAGGCTAATCTTGGCCCCGTCCCCGGGCTTTGAGATGGTCAGCTGAGACCCACCGTTAAACGCCATGAACCCGAACACCAGGATAAATCCACCCAGGGCAGCGAACTGTGGACAATGTGATATAAACATAATATACTTTAACTATGAACACACCATTCACATAATATACAGTGAACTGAATTCTGGAATGCTCATCCTCAAAACTTCTTCTTTCTTCTTCGTTCTTAATTTTTAGTGTTGGAAGGGATCCCCTCCAACACAATTAAGGATACGTGTCAACTGGTTATACGCCATTGAGGCCATTGACTTCGATTTCAGCCAGGTTTTCTTTTTTAGATTTGCTTCCATAGGCTTTGTCCAACCAAGAATAAACTACAAGGCAGCAGTTGTTTTATTCTGGAGTTTTCTCTCCTAGAACAGTGGCTGTACGAGCCTCATGTGCCCGAGGGTTTGAACTCGAGACTTTTCGGTTTAGCAACCATGAGCTTTACCGACTCGACAACGCCGAGCCCCTGATCCTCAAAACAAAACACTTCTAATATATTTACATTAAACAAGCCGAAACAAGACGTAGATGATTACTTACAGGGACCGAGTGTCCGCGTAGGTTGATGGTCGTGCCAGTTTCCTTGTGGAACCGCCCAATACGAGGCCCTAGGATAAGCGCCCCAAAAAAGGCTGCGGAGCCCCCGACACAATGGACGACGCCACTTCCGGCAAAGTCCTGTAACGTACGTTTATTAAAAGCTTATTCTTACAACTAATAAAAACGTGTTGTATATAAAAAACAAACAACAATTTAGGCATAATCAAATTTTCTGCATGTTCCTTCAACTTAATACTTAAACATAAAAACAGAGAAATAAATAAATAACTACTTAAAATAGTATTGCTCAGTCTCTAATATCAAACCTAACTACTACCCTCATTCCCTATCTAGATGAAGTAGAGTTCATCTGTTTCTATGAAATGACTCACGCTAAAGAAAGTAAAGGATGATCACACTGTCGCTTCACGAGACAGTGTATTCTATGCCGAGACCACGGAAGTAAAAGGTGAACACTACTTCATCTGCTATATTCACACATTATTTCGAAAGTGTGTTTCTACTTTACGTTTGTTTCGTTTAAGGCGATGACATTCAGGTGTATGTCTCAATTCGTTTTTATCTTTATATGCAAGGCTTCTTTTAAAAAAAATAATTTCGGGGGGTTGGGGGGGGGGGGGGGAAGGGGGTTGGGGGCATGGGTAAAGGGGAAGCACTTGAAACTTCCGGGGAGGGGGGCGGGCACATTTTTTAATTTTGTCCCATAGGTGGTAGGGGGTTTCTTTACGACATTTATTCTGATAGGGGTGTGGGGATGGGGGATGGGGGGGGGGGAGAGAAACACAGGTTAAAGTATACATTTTCTGGATAAAATTACAATTTTCTCTCTTTTCCTCCCGATATGAGGCACCAGATTCGTGAAAGAACCCCTGTTTATAAGACACCCCGCACATTAAACCCTAGTTGTTTCTAATCGTTTCTCTGTGAGCATGCAACAACCCCCCCCCCCCACAATGTTTCCTCTCAGCCGTGTTTGACCTACGTGGTAGTTGATGGTGACGTTCTGTCCGTTGATCTCGTACACCATGCCCTGGGCCAGCCAGCCTTCGTGGAACCACGCCCAGTGGGTCACCACGGGGTAGATGAACGCTGGGGAGGGGAGGAGATGGGGGGTGATGTCACAGGTTAAAGGTTATAATAGTGTTGTGTCAGTCCCAGTTTAGTACATACGAGATAAAGTAAAGAATCCTGTTTAGACTGAGCGATCAATTACACCAACCCACACAGACGACCCACCTGTCACATAGACCCACACAGACGACCCACCTGTCACACAGACGACCCACCTGTCACACAGACCCACACAGACGACCCACCTGTCACACAGACCCACACAGACGACCCACCTGTCACACAGACCCACACAGACCCACCTGTCACACAGACGACCCACCTGTCACACAGACGACCCACCTGTCACACAGACCCACCTGTCACACAGACCCACACAGACGACCCACCTGTCACACAGACGACCCACCTGTCACACAGACCCACACAGACGACCCACCTGTCACACAGACCCACACAGACCCACCTGTCACACAGACGACCCACCTGTCACACAGACCCACACAGACCCACCTGTCATACAGACGACCCACCTGTCACACAGACGAACCACCTGTCACACAGACGATCCACTTGTCACACAGACGACCCACCTGTCACACAGACGACCCACTGTCACACAGACGACCCACCTGTCACACAGACGACCCACTGTCACACAGACGACCCACACAGACGACCCACACAGACGACCCACCTGTCACACAGACGACCCACTGTCACACAGACGACCCACCTGTCAGACAAACCCACCTGTAATAAGGAAGCTGTAGATGAGGTAAGCGATGAAATCACACCTCTCAGCCAACGCCCCTGACACGATGGTGGCCGCCGTTGCCGCGAAGACAAACTGGAAGAAGAAGAAAGCCAGATCGCTGTCTGTGAGCTCTGACGACGAGAAGTAGTGCCAGCCGATGAAGCTGTTTCCAGGTCCGTAGGCGAAGGCGTAGCCGACTGTCCAGTAGGCGATTCCAGACAAGACTGTGGACGTGTACACGTGGAGGTGTAAGACATATGGGCAATACATACGGTTCCCAGAAAAATAAAATAATGCGCAATCGGAAAATTGCGCCAACAGAAAAAGGCGCAAACAGAAAAATGCGCAAACAGAAAAGTGCGCAAACAGAAAAATGCGCAAATAGAAACAAATTCTACTCAAACACTTTTATTTGCAGTACTCTCCTTATTCACATTGCACTTAACTCCTGAAGCACACGTACACACATTTTTTTTGTAATTTACGAGTTACACTATAAGCCATATTGTCCGGAGCCAATATGTCGCTGGTCACATTTTCGGGAACTTTATTTAGGGGTGTCAGGTTGTCGTGGGCTAGTTTATCTCAACCTTTTTGTCGCGAGTCTTGTGGTTAGCAATTGATTTTGTAGCGAATTTTTGGTCGGAACCTATTTTTTTTACCTTTAGACACAGTCAAAAATTCAAATGACGTTACAAAAAAAGTACCCTTTCGATTCTTGAGTTCCATGAGACAGATAAAGTAGAGTCATATAAAGGGCTTTGAATGGGTCAACATTATACCCAGCTGCCTTTACTTTTCCTAAGATAAGTCAGGTACCCATAAGACCTTGGTGATCCGAACTCAATACTTTCTGGTTAGATGTCGAACTCTCTACTGTTCGACCGGGAACAGGGCATTTCCCCCCTGTCAATTACCCCCCGGATATTTCCCCCCCCCCCCCCGACATTAGCCCCCAGAGTAATTACCCCCCCCCCCCCTGTCAATTACCCCCCTGTCAATTACCCCCCCCCCCCCCCCCGCCCAGTAGGACATTACCCCCCCCCCCGGACAGGGTTAGGGCTAGGTTTAGGGTTAGGTTTAGGTCTAGGGCTAGGGCTAGGGCTAGGGTTGGGGTTAGGGTTAGGTTTTAGGGCTAGGGTTAGGTATAGGCCTAGGGTTAGGGTTAGGGTTAGGGCTAGGTTTAGGGCTAGGGCTAGGGTTAGGGTTAGGGCTAGGTTTAGGTTTAGGGCTAGGGTTAGGGCTAGGGCTAGGGTTAGAGCTAGTTTTAGGGTTAGGGTTGTGTCTAGCTTTGGTTTTGGTTTTGTGTGAAGTTTTAGGCTAAGGTGGATGCTTAGGTTTTGGTCTCTTTCTTAAGGTTTGGATTAAAGTAGTATTTAAGTATAAAATTCTAGTTAGAGTTAGGATTTTAACTTGAGAGGGGGGGGGGGGGGGTAATTCCCCGCGGGGGGGGGGGGGTAATTGACAGGGGGGTAATTGCTCCGGGGGGTAAATACGGGGGGGGGGAATTCCGGGGGGGGGGTGGGGGGAATATCCAGGGGGTAATGTCCTGTAGCCGTTCGACCACACCGTCCCATGCAATTTATACATTTAATTTTTTCAGACAAAAGAAATCCTCTATCGATTTTCAATGTTATTTTTAGTTGCCTGTTTTATAAAAATGTAAAGCTTCCAGACAGTAATTACTTACATTTTTATAATTAGCTGGGTCTAATTATTTAAAAATAATCAAGATATTTTTAAACACGTCTGAAAATCTAATGACTCTAACCCTTATTTTGCACCAGAGGCGTAGCGACGAGGGGAGGGAGGCATATGTTCCCGGGCGCCGACCTTAGGGGGCGCCAAAATGGATTGGAAAAAGTAATCGAAAGTTTGACGGGGGGGGGGGGGGAGAGGGGGGTGTATGCAAATCAAAAGTTTGAGGGGGGATGTATGCAAGTCAAAAGTTTGAAGGGGGGGGGGGGGGTGCAAATAGAAAGTTTGTCCCCGAGCGCCGGGAAGGGTCGCTACGCCTCTGTTTTGCACTGTTGTAATAATTATTTTTAGAAAGCCATTTGAGTTCTTCTTAGATTTATAAAAAAAAAAAATAATTGAATAAAAAAACGAAACGCATTTCTTGCGAATTTTTTTCAATTAGTTCCATTCAATTTGTTTTTATCCAGTCAAGCATCATAACAACGGGATAAGATATTTTTGTGGAGTCTAAATCCCACTTTGTTATAGTGGGATTATTGCGTGTTTTAGTGGTGGTCACGACCCAATCTTACAGTAAAGCTGTTTGCACTGGATAGATTAACGCGGGGGGGGGGGGGGATGAGGTAAGGTAGGGTAGGGGGTTAGGGTGATACGTTGGATTAATTGCTCATCTTACAATGATAGGTAAAAAAAAATAATGAAATATTTTATACATTTATGTATAGCGATTTGAAAAACAAACAACTGCAAGGCTTTATATTACAATGTATACCATTCGGAACATTTGGTAGCTTTTTATTATGCAAGGTAATAGGTGTTTTAACAATATCTGTGTTGACATGCATCGACATAGACCGTACCTTAAATAGACGATGTAATTACTTACACAAACTAAACAGGTAAACAAACAAGATAGTATGTAGGCTAATCACACAGGTAAACAAACACGACATTATTTACACGAATCACAAATGTATTTAAACAAGACAGTATTTACACGAACTAAAAAGGTTAAAAATAAACAAGACAGGTAAACTACAGGTAAACCACAGGTGAACTATCAAGACAGGTAAACCACAGGTAAACCATAGGTAAACCACAGGTAAACCACAGGTAAACCATAGGTAAACCACAGGTAAACCACAGGTAAACCACATGTAAACAACAGGTAAACCATAGGTAAACCAATATGACAGGTAAACGACAGGTCAACCACAGGTAAACCACAGGTAAACCACAGGTAAACTAACAAGACAGGTAAACCACAGGTAAACCACAGGTAAACCACAGATAAACCACAGGTAAACCATAGGTCAACCACAGGTAAACTAACAAGACAGGTAAACCACAGGTAAACCAATATGACAGGTAAACCACTGGTAAACCACAGGTAAACCATAGGTAAACCATAGGTAAACCAATAAGACAGGTAAACGACAGGTAAACCACAGGTAAATCAATAAGACAGGTAAACGACAGGTCAACCACAGGTAAACCACAGGTAAATCAATAAGACAGGTAAACGAGAGGTCAACCACAGGTAAACCATAGGTAAACCACAGGTAAACCAAAAAGATAGGTAAATGAAATGTAAACCACAGGTAAACCACTAAGACAGGTAAACCACAGGTAAACTAACAAAACAGGAAAACCACAGGTAAACCACAGGTAAACCACAGGTAAACTAACAAGACAGGTAAACCACACGTAAACCAATAAGACAGGTAAACGAAAGGTAAACCACAGGTAAACCAACCCGTCATCTACTTACAGGAATCAAACAGGTTCTTAATGAGGATGTTGCTCGTGTTCTTACTTCTGACACTGCCAGCCTCAAGGAAAGCGAAGCCGCATTGCATCACTGGAAAAAAACAGATGGTACAGGTTAATCTATCTTTCACGATGCCTCACAGGGCGGTAAAAAAATGACGGGACCTTTTCACAACCCGGTCTTGAAACAGTGGGACGTTCCTGAATCTACCCACTTCCGATGGGTACCTGACTAACGTTCGAGAAAACAAATATCCCTTTATATACCGTGGTTACAGAAACAGGTGACTTCTACTTCATCTGCGCTATTGTCCATCTTGCCCGAATGATAGGTCTATTTCTGTACTATGTTGCTTTATTCGCGACGTGCTAGTTTTACCACCAACAGTTACAACCCTTGTCCAACAATAACGTCCCCTAGTATCTTTTATCAAAAAGAGTGGTGGTTGAAAAAGGCCTTACATTCTCGAAACAAGAACAACAAAACTAAAAAATGCCAACATTATGTTAATAATAAAGTGAAGATATCTCACTAAATCAACGAATTTAAATTAATTAACAATTTAAACTGAAATAAAAAAAATAAAAAATAACACCAATCATTATCATTGTATCGTTAGCTTGACCTATTGCCATATCATCTTCTTTTCCCGTTCGTGACGAAACACATGCGGCAGATGAAGTAGAGTTAATCTGTTTCAGAGACCACGGCGCATGAATTGATAGTGAGGTCAGTACTATGCCCAGCCATCTTTGTTTTTTTCTAACGTGAGTTAGGTACCCATCAGAGCTAGGTGGACTCAGGGATATTCTACTGATTTGAACCCGGATTCGAACTCGAAACGTTCGTGTTAGTAGTCCACCTCATTATTGCCATATCAGGTAACAGTAATTAAGTATATTAATTCCTCCCCCCCCCTCAACTGACCGAAAATGTGTGACAGAGTGTAGGCTAGTAGGACAATAGAACAAATCGAATACCAGTCTAAACCTAACTAGAACACAACCATAACCCCCGCGTCTTACTCTTTAATCTAATCCTAATCCAGAATTGCTAAATCTTCGATAGCATGGGATGCTAGCAATTGTTTGCTACTAAATTAAATCTTTAAAGAAAGAGTCTAACTATACAACTGAATGCGTTTAATATCGGAACCTAATAACACAAATATTAATTATTATAAATAGCAATTAGCCAATTAGATTAAAAATTGTTTTAAATATTTTTTTTCAAACCTAATCAAAAATAAAAAAAAAATAATAAAAAAATGATTAACTCTTAATGATTATATTTAAAAATATTTTACCCATTTTCCTAAAATAAAAAAAAATAATAATGTCTTCTGACCGTAAATGGCCTGCCGTTTTTGTTGTCATGTCATTAAAGTCCCAAGGCACGTTAAGGAGACCGTAAAAAGGTTCTTAAGATAATTAATCACTAATTAACACGCAGAAAAAAAACACCCAGCAGTAACGGGTGTCGTTAAAGTATTTCTACATGCAAGTCTGAAACAGCGGTACTGTTAGGTCTTTGGACAATAGTGCACACACGTTAGGTCAAGTGTGTGTGACTGGAGGGGGGGGGGGGTGGTTTATTAAGGGGGGGGGGTTTAGGTAAGTGCGGTTTCAGAGGTAACACGTTGGATGATTTGTCCATGTCGACGGGTAAAGATCTGTTTTTTCCTTATCGTCATTTTTGAAATCACCACCTCTTTTCTTATATTTCAACTCAAACGAATGTGTCTTAAGAACGTCGTTGAGTCAACTCAGCATTGATCAGTACCTGTCAGAGGTTCGGAAATGTCGACTTGTCACATTAACTATATTAAATAAATCTATATTTTTAAATATCTTTTTTAAAATATATTTAGGAGGGTAAACATGTCCGTCTGTGAAGATGGCGTTGGTGGTGGGTGGGGGGTGGGGGAATGCCTGAAAGAAACAGTCTGATGTATAAGGGTAAAAAAGCAACTTACATCACCTACAACACAAAAGCCACAATGCTCATCACCAACCCCACCAACCTTATTTATGTAAACAATACAACCGTTACAAAGCCTCACGCCAACCACGCCAACCACATCAGGGATATTAAAACAACCCACAGCTACAAAAGAACAACCCAGTCCCACACCATTATTTCATCTAATCAATACATCGTGATGTTGTTACTGCAGGGAAACTATTGTATTATTTTTAATGTGTTTTGTTAAACCTTGTTCAATTAGATTTTTTTAAAATTATATAAAAAAAGGGTTTTGCCCAATTTACAAAAATCACAATTATGCTGACATCATATACACATCAAAACTCGGATTAGAAATTTTTCCCTTGCTTGTGTCGAAGTGAACACTATAACAAAATAAGAAAGGAGTGCATTGTTCACAGAAAGGGTTATTAGAGTTAATTTTACATCAGCACCAGGCCGGTCAATGGGGCCCAACCTAGAGTAGTCCGATAATCATCCGAAAGGCGGGGATCGGCTTGGTCAATTCGGTAAAGCTCATGGTTGTTAGACTGAGGCTCGGTAGCTGGGGACAGCCACTCTTCTAGGAGAGACAACTCTTAAATTAAACAACTTTCTGCCCTGTAATTTGTTCTTGGTTGGACAAAGGCTATGGAAGCAAATCCAAAAAGGCTTAAATGGGTGTCAATGAATGACGCATAACCAGTTGACACGTATACTAAAATTAAGAACGAAGAAGGAGAAACATCAGAGTACTTTATAAAATCATGTAGATCTGCTATGTTATTAAAATAAATTAAAATAAATATGGTTATAAGAATCTGAATTTATGATAAAATTTATTTTTTTTAAAATTTCCTGTAACCAGTCGAAATTGAATAAAAAGCTAAAAGCAATTTGATTATTTATACGTATCACAGAAATTAAAAATAAATGGCTGAACTAGGTCATGTGGTTTTAAAAAAAAATAATTAAAAATTGTATCGGCTTAGTTTTTACTGCCAATTACAATGAGTTTCTTATGAAGTGGGGTTTTAGAATATCGATCACGGAGTTCCTTTTGAGCCAATCAATATTTGTCTTACGAAAGTAAAACCAGGTTATAACTTAGGCTTGATAAAAAATAATAGAAAAAACTCAACAATTTATTTTAAAGTTCTCTGGATTTGGAACTTTTCAAACATTTATTCTAAAACTATTAAATTTTTAAATTATTTTCAGGTAGAAGTTAAAAATAAACAATGTTGGATTTGATTGCAAAATCTAAAAAAAAAAAAAAAAAAAAAAAAAAAAAAAACTTGATTTTTATCCATGTCAACAATTTTGATGGAAGGATTCTCGTCAACTCGGTCAAAGGTCATGTCCCGGCTAAACAGCGGTGTCGAGACAAAAAGAATCCAGGATATAAACCTCGAGATATAAACAATGGGACAAGCCTCCCATGGACACGCCTTCACCCTCCCCAAAAATACTGGACAAACCATCTAACACACAAAAACACCATTCGGACTTACCCCTGTTGGCATGAAACCCCTAGGCAACAAATCCCCACACTAAACATACAACTCCTGAACAAACCCCCACACTAAACATACAAGTGCTGGACAAACCCCCACACTAAACATACAACCCCTGCACAAACTCCCACACTAAACATACAACTCCTGAACAAACCCCACCTCTAAACATACAACCGCTGGACAAACCTTACCACTAAACATACTACCAATGGACAAACTCCCACACTAAACATACAACTCCTGAACAAACCCCACCTCTAAACATACAACCGCTGGACAAACCTTACCACTAAACATACTACCAATGGACAAACTCCCACACTAAACATACAACCGCTGGACAAACCCCCACACTAAACATACAACTCCTGAACAAACCCCACCTCTAAACATACAACCGCTGGACAAACCTTACCACTAAACATACTACCAATGGACAAACTCCCACACTAAACATACAACTCCTGAACAAACCCCACCTCTAAACATACAACCGCTGGACAAACCCCCACACTAAACATACTACCAATGGACAAACCCCCACACTAAACATACTACCAATGGACAAAACCCCACACTAAAAATACAATCAATGAGAAAACCCCACACTAAACATACAACCCTAGACAAACCCCTACACTAAACATACAACCCTAGACAAACCCCTACACTAAACATATACCAATAGACAAAATCCACCCCTTGCCCTCCTCGAGATTAAGCGCCGGGGTTAACGATATTTCTATTTCGTTGTCTATTTGTACCAGCCACATTTTTAAGGACTACAACCTACTTACTAACATATAACTATGAAACGTGTATAGGTAAAACACAACTAATCACTACCAACCGTGTATTGGTAAAAACACAACTTTAATTGCTAACAAACATGTAGGCTTACAGAGCTGGTAAGTAGGTCACCAACCAGTTCTACGGCTCAATAAAACATGCATGAGCCATAGAATGGGTTGGTGACCTACTTACCAGCCCTATAGGTAAAACACAAACAAAATTATACCAACGTGTATAGAAAGAAATGAGGAGATAACTCACGTAAGACCAGAATGCCCATGATGACCAGGTAGATCTGGTCAAGGGTCTGCTCCAGGGAGGTCAGTCTGTCTATGACACTGTCCGTGTTGTTGGCGATAGGCATGCTGCTCATCTTGCTGGGTGTGTTGATCTAGAAACAGTCAAAATCAGCAATCAATAGAGTAGTAATATTATTGTATATAAATACAAAAATCAATGCATACATAGTAATATATATATATATATATATATATATATATATGGTAAAATCTTAGTTTAGCGTCGTAAATTCGGCCAAAACTAGTAATGTAGGAGAGAGTGCATTAATGAATATGTCATTAAATATGATTATATTTTCGTATATTTTGATAAAGTATTATAGATAATTGAATAATAGATCACCATTTATGGTTAAATCAATTTAAATATCCTGAAATTAATTTTTATCAACCCTGTTCGGGGTAGTAAATTTGCTATTAAAAACAGCAGCCATCTTAAGAAAATGTTATTTAGAGTAGCTTCCCTTTCATTTCTATTCGTATGAAAATGTATTTAAATATGATTGTCTTGTTGTATAGTCCGTATTACAAAGCATTTTTTTTTTTTTAAATTCTGCTCTTTAAAAATTGTATTTCCTAACAAACAACTTTATTAATTCTAGAAGCATTGTGAGATGCAACTTGTATCCATGTTTTAAATCACGTTTTTTTTACTAATGTTTATTTGATCTTACTATTACTATATAGTTTGAGTTTTTTCTTATTGTTTGAATGTTCACTATTTTCATTTCAGGTTTTTCTTTTCATCAATTAGTGATTCTATCGTAACTTATGACATTTTTTACTTCTCTTTACCTTAATTAAACCCCAACCTCCGTCATATTTTTGTTGTCAATGTCACAACAAGTCATAAGGGGTCATCCATAAATGACGTCACACTCGTAGGGGAGGGGGGTCCGTAATTTTGTGATGATGTGTGATGAGGGGGAGGGGGGGGGGGGTTCAGATGTTGCGACGTCACATTTTTGCATTATAAAAAAGCAATGTTAGAAAACGAATTTTAGACGTTATTTCGCGTTTTAGATAACTGTTTTAATAAATTGTAATAGTTTAGACAAGATTTTGGAAAAATATCGATGTTTTAAAAAAAATTCAACTGCAATTTTGAGGGGGGTTGTAGGTTGAGGTGTGACGTCATTTTAGCGGGGGTCTGGCTTTTTGTGACGACGTGTGACGGAGGGGAGGGGGGAGGTAAAAATCGTCAAAAAAAGCGTGACGTCATTTATGGATGACCCCTAATGTAAAAAATTACGCTTCGCTCTGCCTTTTCTAAGATCTCTAGCCATAATTTTGACAACAATACATGTTTGTCATCATTTATATATACAGAGAGACAAAATGTATTATCCACCAGCTTCCCTCGTAAAACATCATCTAAAATAATCAGCCACTCCACCCCTTAAGTGCGTGTTGTCATTATGGTCGATCGCAAGTCTCCACCTGCCAGACACATTTTGGTTATCCTTTGTTGTCAAAATGTCAATATCAAGTACCCAAGTGAGTGATATGGGGTTGTCCATAAATGATGTCACATATGATTTGCTGTGGGAGTCAGTGAAGATTTGTGACGTCAACTCAGGCGGCTCCGCAATTTATGACGTGTCGGTCTCATGAAAGGAGGTGAACGGGGAAAAATACCTAGGTGGTTGATGGAGAACCTCTATAATGCTTTGTTCAATCAAAATAACGATAAATAAGCATTAGTATACGTATACCTTGCTTAAAACGAATCATCACAAATGTTGCAAGCCTGCTAGTTTAAGACATTTGGCAAAACGGCCTCAACACATTATCCCCGTCAAAAAGGCTTGCCACCAAATGCCTGCCGACGAATAAGCCGCGTCTAATGCGGGGCGTTAGGAATACGGCCATTAGCATGGGCCGCGTTAGAGCACCAGTAGGCTATCGCGCTTTGTAAGATGACGTAAATACTTAAATTCAATTTCGCTAAACTGCGCGAAAATTTAGTAATGTTCCATCGTTTGAGGAAATTTATTTTCTTGGACTTAAATTGAAATATCATGTTGACTGTATGGCTCTTAATTTCCGAATATCACTTTTAATGTATCAAGTTTTAAAACTATAATTTACTTTAATATAAGTGTCATTTTATCGTTTTTTGTGCTTTTTAAAAAGCTCAGAGCAGCTTCAAAATCGGACGGCCATCCTGTTTTCACCAAGCTTCTTTTGGAGCTTATTATGGGTAGTCTAGTTCTATACGGTGAGAGCTTAATACATTTTTAAAGGGGCGAATGTCTCAAGACAGCAAGCTTGCAGAAATAACTACGTACATTTAAATGGACGAGTGATAGGTGTGTTAGGGGCTGTTTAATGAACACCAACTTATGTAATCAAATTAAACGTCGCATAAGCCTCAAAAAGGCAGTGCTTGTTGTTCGGCGGTACCGGTACATGACGTCACGTGCGAGCGTTAACTCGGTGACGTTGTGCTAAGTGTGGGATGAAACGGTTGGGTTCAAGAAATACGACTCAGCATGCTTTGAACATTTCTCGACCCTTCTTAATAGTTCTATCGTCCCCACTGAGAAAATGGATCACCAATGAATGACGCGTCATACTTCTAGAGCTGGTCTTTCTCCCACAACCATCCCCTGTTTTCACGAAAAAAAAACAACCTGACCCGTCTCCAAAATCACATCGCTGAGTTCTACACAACCTCTCCCCACCACAAATCACTATTTCTATCTGAAACAATATGTTCATATGTTTGCTCTGTAATAATACACGCTATCATTACTATATTAAGAGCGACGTCATTTATGAGCGATCTAATATTGATTTGCTTACTCAGTTACTGCAAATAAAGTGTTCAAAAGTTCGACCTCCCAACAATTGTTGTGGTCTTGGATGCACACTATTAAGTCTGATAAGATCTATTAGTCATTCATGTCAACTATATTAAAAAAAAGAAAAATTACTATACAGGGGGTCATCCATAAATGATGTCACGCTTTTTTTGACGATTTTTACCTCCCCCCCCTCCCCTCCGTCACACGTCGTCACAAAAAGCCAGACCCCCTCCCCTAAAATGACGTCACACCTCAGCCTACAACCCCCCTCAAAATTGCAGTTGAATCGTTTTTAAACAGCTATATTTTTCCAAAATCTTGTCTGAACTCTGTCAAAATAGATTATTTTAATCAATTGTTATTACAATGTATTAAAACAGTTTTTTTAAACGCAAAATAACGTCTATAATTCGTTTTGTAACATTGCTTTTTTAAAATGCAATGTGTGACGTAGCACCATCTGAACCCCTCCCCCTCCCACTCATCACACAACGTCACAAAATTACGGACCCCCCTCCCCCCTACGAGTGTGACGTCATTTATGGACGACCTTCCCCCCCCCCCCGGCATATATTAAAACAATACAAAACAATCATATTAAACCACAAAATCAACACAAAAGACATGCGAATAGACAATTTATTGTTTTTAAAACATGGCCGCTGCTTGTATTTACTCATTGTTGTCTCGAACGGGGTAGTTTAAAGTTTATTCCAGGATATTTATGACTGGTTTGGTCTTGGATTGTGATTTGTTATTCAATTATCTGTTATATTGTGTAAAATATGACATAAATATGGTCAAATGAAAGAAATATTCATTAGTTACCTTCATCGCACATTACTAG